>NW_028179494.1:0-17767 GCF_964030765.1 Micromesistius poutassou | reverse complement strand
ACAATGTATTAGAGGAATGTGTTGCCTCCAGACATGTTTGCGTAACATATCCCATGAATGTTTAATTAATAGCTCTGTCTCGCCTATAAGTCAACCATGTCTACTTGATTAAGGGTTTCAAAGCAAAACAACAGCACTTTTTTTTCGGCCCTTTCCACATGAAATGACTGTGGCCGGCCTTTGTACATAATTAAGTTACCTGGGTACAGTTTTCACTTCAGCCAAACAAATTAAATCCATTTCAAACCAAAAAGGCAAAATGAATAATGAACAGAAAAACGACAATCACTGCACTGCAATGAAAAATGTTTTGCGGCGCACATTTTTAAAGACCAGTGGTGGCCTCACTTGAAGACATTTTTCAGGAGTAATCGGTGTGCGTTTGTTCCCCCATGCGTCTCCAGTTTCATCGGATCATAGTGCAGGCGGCGGGCTGGTGCGTCAGAGGCCTAATTAGTGACAGGCCTCGGACACGTCAGACGCGGTTAGTCAGACGCTCCCGTATATCCCTTTTGTTTGGTAGGCTGCCCCTTGCGTCACCTCTGTGTGTGTGTGTGTGTGTGTGTGTGTGTAAGTGTGTATACATGTGTCTGTGAGTGAGCCACCGAGAGAGTACTGGTATGTGGATGCACACCACATAATATGCGTGTGTGTGTGTTTTTAAGTATAGTATGTCTGCGGTGGATGTACGTTTCGTTGCATTGGTGGATTCCAGGGTGTGTGGCCATACATAGAGGAGGCATATGTCTGTGTGTGTGTGTGTCTCTGTGTGTGTGTGTGTGTGTGTGTGTGTGTGTGTGTGTGTGTGTGTGTGTGTGTGTGTGTGTGTGTGTGTGTGTGTGTGTGTGTGTGTGCGTGCGTGCGTGCATGTGGGGTAAGTGTGTGGAAGCATGTTTGAGTGGAGTGCACCACGTCAGAAGTGTGTGTGCGTGTGCGAGTGTGCATGGGCGTTTAGGTGTGAGCAGGAGGTGTCTCCGACGTGTCTGTTGATGTGATGGATGAAAGGTGCTTTGAGGATGCACGGCACAACTGGGAGGGAAAGGTCTTTCCCACACCACCCACATGCTCTTTCTTCTCTCTCTCTCTCTCTCTCTCTCTCTCTCTCTCTCTCTCTCTCTCCTGTGTTCTCCTCACCCCCCCCCACCAATAACACACCTCTCTGCTCTCCACAGCATCCTCCCGCCTCTTCCCTTCCTCCCTAACTTCTGACTCATTTGACACCCCCCTCGCTCTCCCTCTTTATCTCTCTCCCTCTTGACTGTCTCTGCCTTTCACCTGACGCCGTCCACCCCCTGACTTCCGCTGCCAGCTTCTGAGCCACGTTTTACCTGTCGATCGCTCTCCTCCTGCACCTCGTTTGGTGCCTCCCATACCGCACCTGCATTTGCCTGTGTCTGCTCTCATCGGTGGCTTTTGCTTTTGCCCTCCCTCCCTCCCTCCCTCTGTATGTCTCTCAATCCCCGATCTCTTTCTCCCTCTGTGTTCTATCCTCACTTCCCTCATCCCATCACTCACCTCTCCTCTCTGTGCTGTGCGATTCTGGTGGACCGAGTGTCACTCAAACACTTTCCATCTCTTGCGGTCCCTTTCCTCTACTTGCTTAGTTTTGCTCTTGCCATTGTGGATCGCAGGATGTTGATTGTGTCACAGTGGCACAATTCAAAGGCAAGCGTTGGCCAGAGCATTGTGATTCACTGGGAGACACCCAGGGCAAGAATTCAGGAGAACGTGGACAATCAGAAGAAACCCACTTGCACTGCGAGTGTGGGATTCTATACTCCTTGTGTTTCTTTTTTCGTGTCCACATTTGTGTTTACAAAGCTAGTACAACAGCAAGCTGCAAATGAAAATGGTTTCTTCTTTAACAACATCATTACCAGCTTCCACAAGATAATCAAGACTCACTTGTTCACCTGAACTCTGCATAGCCTCACTCCTTACCACTCCTCCTTCTCACTTAGTCTCCCTCAACAGCCCTCTTATGCACTTATATTTTAGTACATCCTGTCACTTAATGTACACACTTATTGTGTGTCGTACATCCTGGCTCTTAAAGAATAGTACTTAGAGTCGTGTAGCGTCTTATCCTAGCTATCTTTGTTGTGTACGGCGGATGGGTTATCCTTGCGATTGTAAGTGCTTGGCACTTGTTTATGAACATTCTTACTGTACCGACAGCAATGCATTGTTGTTTCGCTTTCTTCTGACAAATGCCAAATTTCTCTGGCCGCGCCACTCTCACTATGGAGGAATCAGGCACGTCTTCCCTGGATTTCTTAGTCAAGCCTGGCACTTATCAGCCAACCAAAAAAAAGAAAGGGGCTACACAATAGCCAATCAGAAAATAGCACTATTGTATCTGGGTACGATTTAACACAGCAACCAATGAAAATACAGCATATCCTAGGTTCGTGACTCTGCTATAACACACACACACTTGAGAGCCCTGCAAAAGTGTGGTCCTTGACAAAAAATATGGGCTAGGGTTTGTCACTATTGAGTTTTTGATGCTTCAGGATTACATGATCCCACAGAGGTTTGCCTTCCATTTTGTACATCTCTGGTCCATTTCCAAACATGGAGTCGCACACACTTGGGCCTCGTGACAGCAGTGTTCAGGTGCATGCCCAGAGCCATTTTTGTGGGGACATTTTTCTCGTCGAGTGCACCACATGGTGTGTCTTCAGACAGCAGCCATTGTGCCTTCTGCTTTGCCTCACGCTATGTGAACTCAGCCAAGGAAAGACACACACACTATTAACACTGCTCTCTTTCAGAGCGGTTTCAAACCAAAGCAGGCTCCTTTTGAGCCTCACATAACTCTGTTCATCCTCAGGTAAAATAATGTTTTTCACGGCATGCACCCATGCTGTTGTTTTCGAAAAAAAGAAAACATTATGTTATGCAATGTTCTCCAACCAAACGCACACACATAAGAATTAGCATGCCCTTTCGAAGGCTTCTCACGTGTTTCTCCACAAGGCAAGCCGAGGTTGAGTCGGTGTTTCTGCGGATGACAAACTAAATGCACTGTCACCATTTCAGCACTTTATTTCCCTCTTCCTTCACCCACACGTGAACGAGCCTCTCATGATTCCACAGGCCCTCACTATTGGTCCATAGACCCGACGAGTGCTTCAGAAAGCGTCTCCTTGACTTGCATGCACAGCAGAAAGCGGGCGTCTCTCACCCATCTGACTCCAGCTCCGCCTGCAGTGCAGTTTGCTTGATTATAATTCACCGTCTACTATTTGAAGAGCGCAGGCAGCTTGTTTGCCATTGATTTCATTTACTGGCTTTCCATATTTTTTTTTTTTATCCCCGGAGCAAATCAGAGCAATTGTTTCAGAGTGCACGTGTGAATCAATGCTGTCCCGAGGAGCTCGCACTGGGAACTGGGGGAAGGACAGGGGTGGTGGTGGGCAGCGGGGTGGTGGTGGTGGGCGACGGCGACGGCTGGGGAGGGTGGGGGGGGGGCTTCTTTCTGCAAGCACCGAGCTCAACGGCACCAATTTATGTTTAAATAACGATGGTGTGCTTAGAACCGGGAGCTGACGGCTTGCTCCCACAATCAACGGCGAGCGGCACAGCCGCCTCCGCGCTCCTTGACGCGCAGTGACATGCTGGCACGCCGTCATCACGACTGCTGTCGCCGCCGGAGCACGTGTCACCGGCGGTTAACCTTTCACTGCTGAATTAACGGTGAATTGACGGTGTCAATGCCGCGGTTGCGTTAGTGTTTGATACACACACACACACACACACACACACACACACACACACACACACACACACACACACACACACACACACACACACACACACAAGTGCGTAAGAGGGACGCACCGCCGAGTACAGAGCCTTCACTTTGCCGACGCCAAGTACACGTACGAGTTTAATGACGCGGCTTTGAAGCGGCCGTTAAAGGTGTGGAGAGCAGGGTCAGGTACTGTCATGTACCGTGTGTAGACACGGACGGATGGACGGATGAAAGATGAATTCACATCTTTTGGATTGCATCCATACAGAGAGGAGGAGAATCCTCCCTTTCGACGGGAGGCTGGAGATCCATGGACAGGGATATCTATTAAGGCATGGCAGATAAAAGTCGCAGTGTTTTTGCTTCTGTCAAGCTTCTTAAGTTGATGATGGCGTCTCCGGGCTCAGCGGGGGAAAGGATCCCTCGCTGTCAGGCAACAGCTGGCAAAGACAGCATGATGGGAAGGCCATGGACGAGTGAGCCGTCAAACCTCGGACTGTGACAGTATTTTGGCAAGCACCGTTTCAAGAAGCTTGTCTCTTTATGCTGTCTGGGTAGGCCGTACGCCGCATGGAACAATGATAATCGCACAATTTTCCCACTCAAACGGAAGGAATATGTGTGCGCGTGTGTGTGTGCGTGTGTGTGTGTGTGTGTGTGTGTGTGTGTGTGTGTGTCATCATCCACCACATGTGGCAGCAGACAAACACCGGGAGGGCTGTTGAGGGATTGCTCAAAGGGGGGTGGGTGGGGGGGGGGGGGGGGGGGGGGTGCGCAGGAATTAGCATGAATGAAATGAATCGCCGGTCTCCTGGGATGATGACTCATTTGATGGGAGAATCAATGCAAAACGCTGTTCAACCAACGGTATCAGATAATAATAATAAGGCGAATCAATCCAGGGAATGGAAAGCGTAGGATAATGTTCTCCTGGCCAAGATTGACTGCATGGCAGAGGGGGAATTGGCCCGGTGCAGGGTGACTGGCCCATCGAAGAGGTCAAAGCACCGGCCGCATCTCGGGCCAATCATCGATACGTCGATGACATCGCCGTGGTTGCCGTGACCCTTTCCACAAAGCACTAAGTTGAAGTCGATGACTCACGCAAGATTCAATAATTCCAGTGAAATCGAATGGACTCTGTTCAAACATGGGCCCGCAAGTGAGTTATCTCTGGTTCCATCAGGCCCAAACCGAGGCCTCTCCTGCTCCCCTTTTCCGCTCTGAAAAGGAACAGTAATTACAAGTGGACTTAAAGCCGACCGTTTCAACCCCCTGCCACTCGCAATGTGGACATTCTTCCATCCACTAAGCCCAACGCCGTAAGAAACATAAATAACGTAAATCATAGTTAGCTCGCCCAATAAATGTATCAAAACCATCAGGAAATATCTAGACGTACAGTCTTGGAATCTTTTAATTCCTTGCATCGACCCCAAAGCCTGTCCAAAAATAAATAACGTAAATCATAGTGAGCTTGCGCAATAAGAGTATCAAAATGATCAGGGAAATCTCGATTGAACGATGGAATTGTACCTGTATCATATCTAGACTTACAGTCTTTGGATACTCGACGCCAAAGCCTGTCCACGCGCTCCTAGCCCTTTCCTTCTCCAGTGTGTGGCTAAAGCTAATCAGTTCCAGAAAGAATACAAAAAAAGGAAATCAAGCAATCTCTCCCCCCCTTCCCCATCCTCACACACACACCCCCGCCCCACCCGCCCACTCCAAACGTCCTGGACCCATTGTGTTGCACTGGCATCCGTGTTAATCTGTTTGCCTGTGGACATGTCTAGCTGGGGGGTCAGTCGCGATAACGGGATTGCTAGGGAAGGGGGAGGGGGAGGAGGGTGGGGGGGGGGGGTTGAATGTGGGGAGGGGACAGCCACTGGAACGACTGAGGGGAAGAAAGGGAGATTTAGACGATATTACCCCCGTGTATTTTCAGTTCTTTACCTCTGGCGGTCAGCGGGAGGTAGGGATTAGGAGGAGGTCTGATTGTACTTTTTTCTGGTGTGGTTCACATACTTTGTATATTAGCAGCATGCATAGTTGAAATGGGGGCACTTATTATTCAATCACATACAGTACATTGACTACATGTTCTATGACTGCAAGATAAGAGTATCTGAGAATGGACTGAGAATGACGTGAAATACATGTAAGTGCATAAAACACGACATGAATAGTGGAAAGAAGTAATTGCAGGTAGGTCATACATAAAACACTCCCTTTTGTGGACTGATGGACGCACGTAGTTAAGACAAAACCCAGCACATGCACAAACAATTACTTACACACCCCCTCACATATTAGCATATGTACACATTTTTGGCAAAACATGTCATGTACATATGCACACAAATATGTATGTGTATTCACAGTGCCACCATCCTCTCTCTCTCTCTCTCTTTCTATTTTGCTCACGCATGCATGCTCACACACACACACACACACACACACACACACACACACACACACACACACACAGGGGCAGAGCAACGCCAGCACGCTGTGAGGCTGTGTGGCAGCCAGTGACACAGAGCTAATGCCTTGTCACACAGGCTGTCGGCAGATTAGCCAGTGGATTACACCCTGGCCATTAGATGTGCATAGAGTGAGGAAGGGGGGTCGGGGGGGTGCTAACATGGTGGAGGAAGAGGGAGGGAGGGGGAGGTTGAGGCGATAGGGGAGGGTGGGGGGTAAGCGCTGGATTTACGGACAAACGGGGGCTTAATGAGCACAAGTGTCGCGGGCAGGGATCGCCGGACGGGGAGGCTGAACGAAGGAAAGATTCGGTGGGAAAAGCGTAGTGTGTTTATTGCCTCGGAAGGCGTGGATGATGACGTGACGGCGGCAAAATCGCAAAGATCCAACGGGTTTGAGAGAGAGAGTGAGAGAGAGAGAGCAGTGAGAGCAGTGAGAGACTGGGACGATGAGAGAGGGCGGGCGAGCATTGTGAGACTGGGACGATGAGGGAGAGAGACCATCAGAGAGCCATCAACAGGGATGATGCTCCAGACAGATGGATGGGCGGATGGATGGATGGATAAAAGGGGAAGATGGGGTTGCTTGTGATAACTGATGACGGGGTAAGGACAGAGTAGGGAAACACCGGGGGGCAGCAGGAGCCAGCCAGACGCTGATGGGACATGGCGGATGACAGTTTGGTAGACTCTCTCCGGAGCACTCGGAGACACATTGGAGCACAGCAGAAGAGCGGCGGCATAGAAGAGGAGAGGGATGGGAGTGGTGCTTAGAACGAGGGGCCGGGTGCACTGCTCAGGCACCGTCGGTGGGGGGGCTTGTTCAAATAAATTTGGCACTTTTCCCTTCACACATGTGCTTACCCCATGTGTCAAACTGTTTGGAGAAGACGAGGAGGAAGATAAATATAAAGAGTCTTCCTCCCCGGGATATGAGAGTGAAACAAGCAGGGTTTGTAACAGCCGTTGAGAAAAGCAAGGTCACAACCTCTGCGTTTTGATTTGGGTTAATTCCCTTAATTACAAAGGAAACAACGAAAGCCCCTTCCCCTGAGTCACATGACGTCCGTGAAGAACAAAGAGCTCGACTCAAGTTATCAAAAATAAGTTCAATGGCAGGAAATATTTTGAGAACAAAATAATATCTAACTCAAATCCCTGGCCGAGATTGGAGTGAGTTTCGCAACACAACGGCCTGTTCTGCCTCACATAGGGGCCAGTGAGTTGAAACTTGCATCATGCCTGCTGTCAACTATTTACACACCACAGAAGTCATTTCCTTTCTTTCTGGTTTTCCGTCTTGCGGTTGGATATGCGTGCGTCCTGTGTAAATTGACTTAATATTTAATAATAAGTTAATAGTAATATTTTAAGTGCAGGAAGGCTTGAGCCACAGCTATGCCAGAAATGCACACAGCAGCTTCTGACTTTCAAACAGAGCGATCCCATTGAACACCAACACACAGTATTACTTTGTCAAGAATACCTATATACTGCATATATGAACTGGATAGATAAACTGACTGTTTCCTGGTCAGAGACTGACTGATACAGTTACGATATGATACAACTTTATTAATCCCCCGTCAGAGAAATTAGTTAAAGTTATAGTTCAGCTTTCTCTTGTGTTTTTTATATTGCTTATGGTCTATACAGTAACGAGTAGCCTGTTATATTATTCCGCTAACTAGGGATAATTATTCACATTTATATGTATACAAATAAATATTTCACATCCAAAACCTACGTCAGTTTTTGCTCCATTTGTAAAAAAAATGTGACCGTATTTTGCGTATGGCGCGGCGATTACAACGCCTGCCGTGTTTTCGACTCGTTGGAGGAGTGCGGCCCCCGTTCAAGAAAAACACTTCGACACGTCGTCCGCGTGCCTCCGTTGCCGTGGCGACACGTAATTGGGCGGGGAATCGCCCGCCTCGGGATTCATCTTGAGCGCGGGATATTTGCACAAGATTGGAGAGACGGCAGTCTGGATAACCAGGGCTAATCGGCCGCTCTGCAGCCACTCACAGCCGCAGCCTGCGCTCAGAGGGGCCGTGAGTGGCCTGCTAAACGCCGCTCGCCGCGCGGGCATTGGTGTAGCACGTGGGGGAACGACGCGACCAGAGGTTTGTTTGGTGGACGCGGGCGCCCAAACACTGCGTGTTTCCCTGCAGCAGGGCCGCTTTGTTGGTTTCACATCGCACACTGTCGCCGCATCTGTATTCATGTATTCAGCATGTCTGTCTGTCTGTTTGTCGGAGTGTGCATGAATGGCTGTGTGTGTGTGCATGTGCACACATGCGTGCACACACACACACACACACTCACACAGTATGTGTCATGTGTGTGTGTGTGTGTGTATGTGTGTTTGACAGCAGAGCTGATGGCATCCATTCTGCATTAGTTGGTTGACTGACCTGCAAGTGTGTGTGTGTGTGTGTGTGTGTGTGTGTGTGTGTGTGTGTGTGTGTGTGTGTGTGTGTGTGTGTGTGTGTGTGTGTGTGTGTGAGAGAGTGTGTGGACCGTGGAATGAGCCAAGTGCCAGTACTGTCGTCAGAAAGTAGTATCAATCCTCAAGGGATATGTGGACTGTATGAATCATCCCAACAGATACACACACACATGGAGAGAGTAGGTAATGGCTTGATAATGGTGGTTTGCTCGAGAGACAGAGAGAGATAGAGGGTAAGGGTGACACCTGGTTCACATATGTTCAGTGACTGGATTAAACCGCCCAACCTAGGCTCACTCAAACATGGTTTGAGTGAGCCTAGGTGAGCCTACTCCCCACCCATAAATAAACCACACACACCTTTAACGCACTTCTACTGTAAATTGGACTCAGATGTAAGTCAAGGGGGCACTTTGGATTAACCAGAGAGAGACAGAGAGAAGGAGAGAGGGGAAGAGAAAAAAAATAAACTGCCATTTTTATGGCCATTTAATTTGAAACAATTAAGATATTACGGCGCGGCAGAATCGGCCTGTAGACTGACAGCTGGGAACCATCCCATAAAGCCTTGGGCCTGTGAATGAGACACCTTTGCTTTGCATTGTTCCACTCTTCCCACCCCCTCCTCCTCCTCCTCCTCCTCCTCCTACTCCGCCTCCACCTCCTCTCCATGTTTTCTTTCACGGTAAAGCCTGTCACTTTGGGCACCGTTTGCCTGAATAGGTGCACCTTCGCCTGCTGTAGACGATCACTTCAGTGGCTCGTAAACATGCCACTTGGCTGATGGCAGAGCTCATCTAAATTTCAACCGGACTGAATGGAAGGAAATGTGCGCAGGAAGATATTTGCCCGGCTTGATGTGTGAGTGTGTGTGTGTGTGTGTGCGTGTCTATTTAGTGTCTTATTTTGTTTTTATATGCCACATTTTATAGCAGATTTGAATTTATAGCGTCGGTTGCATGAATCATCAGTCAGGTGGGAAAGAGACGGCGGTAGAGAGGCCTGTAATAGCATAAGCCACCTACAGGGGGCAGCAGATGGCAGGCCCACAACGTTTGTCTAATGCAACAGTGGCAGTGGCCCAACTGAACTGCTCATCCTAGTACTTCACGCGTTATGTCATATTGATGTTAGATATTGTTCCATTTTTTAATTAAGGATCAGAATGATATAATAAATGTCATTTGCAATGTGGTGTAGTGTGTACATATTGGGGCTAATTCAATAATGAGAGGTGAAGTGGAGTGAATGTGGTGGTGTAAATGTCATATTCACCACATCTGTGTTCCTGTTGCTAGGCGTATTTGTGGGTGTCCCTAGACTGGGGGAAACTCTGGAGGATGCTTTAGAGTTTGGACCCAGCGGTTACAAATTCATAAAAGTTGAGTCAGCATAACCATCATAGCTCCCATTATTTCCTCCCGCTCAGTGTCCCATGAAACCAAATAACTGTTTGTGAGTGGCTATAAAACCACATAATACTGTATTATATCCTTACCATTCCTACTGTTGTCAACGATGACTAACTGGAGATGATTAAAGCCAGTTTGAATATGTCGGTGTCACTTTATGATATATTAACCTGATGATTTACTACTAACTGAACAACTAGCTAGCTACCTAAAATGTAGGCTAACCACCTCTCAGCTTCAATGGAACCCAGGCAGCCCTCTATCAACTGCCATCAAATGTTTTGGACTTTGTTGCTGATGATTTGGTGACGGTATCACAGGCTTTGCTTAGGTTGACAGCAAGCGGTGTATCTGTGAAAAGAAAAGCCTTTTGGAGACAATGAACTAGACGTACAAAGGCTATACGTCTCTCATGGACACTGGACTGTAAATAGGAGGTGTGCGACAACACTGTGATCAATCGGCCACCGCAGGGGGGATCCCATGAAGGAACGCTGTCTGGTATCACTTTAAAAAAGTAAAAGAGAAGGTGTGTGTGTGTGTGTGTGTGTGTGTGTGTGTGTGTGTGTGTGTGTGTGTGTGTGTGTGTGTGTGTGCGTGTGCGCGAGATGGAGAGAGACTTGTGACGTGGTGTGTGTCCTTTATCGGCTTTGGGAAAGAAAGTGAAAGAGCTGGAGAATAGGTGTTCTTCAAAAGGTGTGTGTGTGTTGGGGCGGGGACGTGGGGGTCGTTGCACCAATGAATGGGTAGGGGAGAGAGAGAGAGGGAGGGAGGGAGGATAAGGCCATAGAGGAAGTTTTCAAGAGGAGAGGACGAGGCATTGGGGCGGCGGGAGTGGGAGAAAATGAGGAGTAGATTGGTGAAGGGATGAGAGAAGCTGTATCAGAGCGATGGAGAGAGAGAGGCTGAGATGGCGTTGCGGGCATCATGTGTCCTCACAGACACACAGGTAAACTCGAAGGTGAGACCGGAAAGACGGGAGTGGGGGGCGGGACGAACAAAATGAGAGGTCCTGTTCAGTTAGGTCTGCTTGGGTCTCTCTCTCTCTCTCTCTCTCTCTCTCTCTCTCTCTCTCTCTCTCTCTCTCTCTCTCGTTACACCCTTCTTGGTACATTCACTTCTTATGCTGTCTTGATGTTGTGTTGGCCCTCCTTGAACATTAAAGATCACAAATTCCCATTAACAACAGAAATTTGTTGGCACCACAGGGTGCCAGTTAAACGTTAACGCAGGTCCACACAGTCTACACAGCTATAAATTCCCTTACTAGTCACCCTCCAACCCTCCTTTATATCTGGCCTGTCTGTCAATCAAGAGGTTGCCTGTCATCGACACTCTCTCTCATTAGGAGCACCCCAGCCCAGAGACGCTCTCTCCCCTCGTTAATGAACCTAATCACCCATGAGCTCCATCACACTCGATAACCATCGCCAAGGCGGAACCAGAACCAAGGCGCTCACAGCTTCTCCACCGTCCATCGCTGTAATAAGGTGATATTGACTGTTGATGACTCAGCACTTTCACCAAAAAAAGATGACTAAGCACACAACTCTTATACGGGGTTCCTGCGAATGGCGTCACAGTTAATTAGTTGTGTAGCGGGCCAGGTTTCTCTCACTCTACCCTTTGTCTGCCCTTTGGTGCGTTTGGGTTCGGCATGATACTATCTGCTGGCAATAAGCCTTGTTTGTAAGTGTTGTTGGCTTGATTATTATGCAAATACAAGGGGCAGTCGGATTGCTTTCAGCATTTTTTCTTTGGTAGACATTGTGTCCATTGCATTTATTCTTTTGTGGCCTTTTTATTTTCACTCGTAAACAGCGATGTAATGAACTATTCCAATCAAATTATAGTTCTGTTTTAATTAACATGCAACAATGGAAAAATAACAACTGCAAAATCCCAAAAAAAGTAATAATCCAGCACAGACCTTTAATTAATCAGGATGGAAACCTGTACATCAGTGGTTGACTTTATTCATGGGATTATTTGCCATTGTAGTAATTACATCCACAACAATCAACCTTTTCTCTTCTCACTCCGAATTTTCTGCAGAATCTGGTATGGACTGCTCTCACGTATCCATTTCAAAAGCCTTCATAGGGCCCACTTGGCCCCCGGTTGGCCCCATGATGGATCCTTGAACTGCATGTTTATTAAACAGTGGTCTCAGGTGGAGAGAAGTGGGTAATGCCTTTTGCCCTGGGCCTACAAGCCCTCCGTTGGCAGGCTTAGTCTCCGGGTATTTAGAGCACCCCCATGGTTTATAGACCTCCTCGGCGAGTGACAAAGACTGGATTCAGCCGTCTGGCGCTCCACCTGTAAATGAACCACTTCCTTCCTTCCCAGATCGTCTGCCGAGTGGAACCATAATTATAGCAATCAATCTTCACTCACATTTTACGATCACCCGAGCCCATAAAATTTGATGTTGTCTTCCATGTGTACCTTGGACCCAACAGCTATCGAGTGCTTTAATTTCCCCCCTTTTTTTTAATTAACTGGGGGCGGGAGAAAGACTGTACTCTTCACCATTCATCACACTTGACAGATTCTCAGAGAAGGGGAGAACCATTACACTGATCAGAACCACAGTCGGTGCATTTCACACTTTCAGTGTCGGTTTACAATTCCTCCAAAGCGCCGGTGATGCCTCCACGTCTGGATCACCTTGTGGCCCGCGGCGTTCCTCTCTCCCCCCCCCCCCCCCCACAACCCCCAGCCCATCTCTCTAGATCCCTGCTCTCTCGCCCGCTCAGATAGCTTCCATAAACAAGTCAATCTTGGTGGGTCTCGACACGTTAGCTTAAGATTTATCCTCTTAGGAGCGAGATTGTCATCCCGGAGAATGCGGGGTCTCGCTTGATGGGGGAAATTAATTTTACAATGACTGGTTAACCTGATCAGTTGGCCTGGGGGAACAGGGGATATTAACCCTTTCGTGGCGAGAAACCTCGAAGAAAACTGTGCTCCGTTTACACTCTACACTCTCCCCGATCTTTGCTGTTTTGTTTTTTTATCGGACGACGCGTGACAACCGCCGTCTTGAGGGGACGCACGTGCAGAGAGGAATGTCGTAACTGGCAGCCATTTGTGAAGTAGCCTAGTAGTTTCAGGAGTGCACAGGTATGCCCCTTTGGGCTGTGCAGTCAAAGGTTCACACCGACGGATCGGTGCCGGGCTCATATCTCACTTGACAAACACGGGACGTGAAATTGACAATTCGCTATGCGCAATTATCAATTAGCCCCCGAGCCGGACTTGTCTCAGAGAAGTTGTTCCCAAACCTAAAACCGAATGCCAGGAGAAGGAAAATTCCCACTGTCAGTCCTCGCAAACCACAAGTGTTAAATTGATACACCAGGATTTGGATTAAGTTACAGTGTTTCTGACCTCAGGCAGTTCATCAATGAAATGGAGCTAGGAACTATGGTGAAAACGTCTTAAAAAAGAAAGACATCTTTTCCACTGGAAACAAAGAGATTGATTTTCTGAACTGTTGCACTTATTTTCAGTGCAGTCTTAATCTTAAACTGACACATACTGTACAGATTAGAGGGGCTGTAGTCTGGGGGTGCCAGGTTTGACTATTACACTTTAATGGCAAGAATATATGCGGTCTGGCCCAACTAGACCATAGCAGACATTGCGTAGTTGAAGAAGGTAATTCCATACTACACTTCCTCACTCCTTCCTAACATCATCAATAATCTGAAAATGTAAGAACATGGACCTACTTAAACACATACGATCACAAATGAATGGATTCACTTTTACTTCACAGAGGAGAGAGAGAGCACTTCATATGCTCTTCAACTGCTGTGCAGGGTACTGTATCTCCATGAAGGACAGTGATACTTTATGGACTTCCAGCACTGCAAGGTGGCAAAGTTCAGACCCGATAGGCCAACAAGGCACGCTCCTGATAAATCTCAGTGCACCCTCATTCATCCAGAAGTGCTGCTGTACGTTCCTACCTGGGCCTGGGCCAAGAAAAGGAACAAGAACATACAAGGTCGGGCCGAGAGAACAATTACACATTTAAGACAGAGGAAATAAATTCTAAACTGTAGATTGTAATTGTGTATGTATCATCAAATGAGACATACATACTGTATGTTTTATGTTAGATTTACTTCCTGTTAGCAAACAATTATCTAAAGCACCTTACAGTAGGGCTGGGCGATTAATCAAATTTTGATCACAATTTTGATTTCAGAGTGAAACGATCACCAAACTAATATAATCGAGTTGAAACTTTTATTATTATTATTTTTTTATAGAAATTGCAGAACAGCTGGATTCATATCTGGACTTTATTTTCTATTTGACCATTTTTATGGTCAAATAAAAATGTATTTTTCATTTGTATTTTTTGTATTTTTTTAAGGGAAAATTTAAAAGTTCTCAATTTACAAAGTGTTTTTTTGGAGAGAAATTATGAATAAATGCATCATGTTTTCAAACTCAAAAATAATTGTTTGAATAATCGAGATTTCAATATTGACCAAAATAATCGTGATTATGATTTTTTCCATAATCAAGCAGCCCTACCTTACAGTGAATAAAGACAAGATGCTTGTCAGCTAAGAAGCAGGTGCCGGGGGTTAGGGCATTTTCCCCCAAGAAGGCATGTTCCCCCTAGAAAAGGTCGGCTGTGGACTGTGCACAGTCACGCTCAGCCAAAAGGGACTGAGTTTGAACCCCACGTGGGGTTCAAACTCAGTCCCTTTTGGCTGAGTGTCGGAGCATTCAAACCAGTGGAACATCCTGCATACTGTTATCTCTGTCAGAGGCTCACACATGTACACACATGCATGCATCCGCTTGCTGTTTGTTTCTGTGTGGGCTGGTCTGCACGTCCGTTCCTGCCATTCCACAAAGGTCAGAGGTTATTCGTTTAGAGAATGTCAGTGGGCCTAAAGATTAAGAAGAACGCATTTGTTGCCATTAAGAGTCAACAATTGATCGGCCTCGATATTTGATGGTCTAAGTTGGGAGGCTGCGAATTTAAGACAGAGCTTAACTTTTTCATGCAGCCAAAATAACGAAAAGCACAGACCACCTCTGACCCACTCTCCTGAGGACAACAACAACTTTTTTTCCTCTCTCCAACATTTTGCTGCACAATCAAAGGCAGCACATCGACACATAGCAAGATATTCCTCCCACGACCATAGTCAGCAATCAAAGGCAGTGCATCACTAAACAGTGGTGTCATCAAGCGAACCCATTGTTTCTAACCCTACATACAAGTTCTGTTTTGCCCATGAGCCAGGCAGGGCTCAGTAGTGGGATGAGATCCGGCCCTTGGAAGATTCAACAAGATAATTGTGCGTTTTATGAATCCGCCGGCGCACGTTTTCTCGACTCAGGTTCAGGGTGAGTTTAAAGCAAGCGAGACATGTGATCCGATGCGCCCGTGCCTTAATGGCCCATTGTTAGGCTGCGTGCGGTTTGTGACGAGCTGTTCATCCCAACATATAAGGGGCTGCCACAAAGCCATTTCTGGGCGGCACAGAACCATTGTTCATCCTGGTCCATGGCCGTGGGCCACTGTTACCTTTGTGTAACAGTAACAGTGTTACTGTTACTCCCCCCCCCCCCCCCATTGTATGGGTTGCACTATACAGCATTGTTCCGTCAGTGTTCGGTCAAGGCACACTTTTTTTGGTTTTGTGGAAATTTCACCGCAGGATCGTGCAATAGTTTTGACAGATTATTTTTGCTTGTTGGGTAATGACATGGCTCTCGACCACGCACACACACTCACTCACTCTCACACACAACTCTCTCACGCACACACACACACACACACTCACACACACACACAGAGACACACACCACTCTCATGCACACACACACACACACACACACACACACACACACACATACACACACACACACACACACACACACTTCTTGAGAAACAAATCATCTGAAAATAATGATTGCCCCTCTCCCTCTCTCCCTCATCGACACCACGCACACACACATGAACAACCAACACATGCTAGACGCAAACTATCTCTCACTTCTCACTTGTCCAAGCGCACATTCCAGTACTGCACTGAAGGGACTGGACTCGATGGCAAAGTTGAACGCGATTGAGTTCGACGGTGGGTTTTGTTGAGTGACGTCACCCCCCCCCCCCCTCCATCCCCAGTCTCTCGGTTTCTCTGCGAGAGCCGGGCCAGTGTGTGTGTGTGTGTGTAGGGGTCTCGGAGTGAGAGCGGTAGAGAGAGAGGGAGGGAGTGAGTGAGTGAGTGAGAGAGAGAGAGGGAGGGAGAGGGAGATGCGTCCCCGCCGCCGCCACCGCCACAGCGCAGCACGCAAACACCAGTGTACACAGTCTCTCCGCGTTGTATTGTGAAGTCTCAGCGAGAGGGGCGACCGACGAACGGGAGATATACACACACCACCACGACCACCACCACCGGCCACCACATGTTTTCGCCGTCAGACACCCTCGTCCTCTCACACAGTGTCGACTACCATCCCGAAGAGACTATTCTTTTCTAGACAGAGAGAGAGAGAGAACTCAAGGAAAGAGTCGCCGTAGAGAGCGCAGAGAGACGGGAGCGCAGCGGACGGATTTATGGCCACGACTCGCCTGTCATTCTGGATGTAAAAGTCGCGATTATTTCTGCGAGAGCCGAGTTCAAAACCTGATCGCCAAGATGCTGACACTAAGGTAAGACTTGGTTCTGTTTGACGTCGGAAGCTTTTTTAGCTTTTTTATTTTAGACAGACGTCAAATAAAGTGGATGCCGCAGTGATTTCAGGTGTCCATGCGTAAAGGGACAAGTTGCTTTAAACGTTCAGGCTGCAAAACATCTCAACGAAATAAATATTATTTGGGGCATTCGGGACGGTGGGCTACGTTTCTGTCTCCGACCATACTCTCATATAGAGGGGCTTCGTAAGGATGAAACATTACGCGCGTTTGGATAGCGCGTAAACGCATAATGGCACGTCGGCGTTATTAACCTTTCTTAATCATTGCAAATAACTACAATTGCACCTGTCTGTAACAGCGTTATACTGTGTGTGTGTGTGTGTGTGTGTGTGTGTGTGTGTGTGTGTGTGTGTGTGTGTGTGTGTGTGTGTGTCTGTGTCTGTGTGTGTGTGTGTGTGTGTGTGTGTGTGTGTGTGTGTGTGTGTGTGTGTGTGTTAGTGCAGCGTGTAGTCTGTGGCACATTTAGGGAATTGAAGTGTCTCAGAAAACTAAGACCACACATCCTGATTTCTCCAATACTGTCGTTTCATTATTGTGATCACTTTAAATAGTGTATTTCTTCCGCTGACGTTTGTAATGCTGAATGAATGAATTATGATGTCGGACTACATCGCAATTTATTTGATCACCTTGTGCCCACTCATCCAAATGGACCGTCAGACTGTGATGTGGAGTGGGTTCCGCTTTGCGCAATATAAACGGCGTGTCTCCAACTCCCCCGAGAGACACTGTTGTATTTGCAGATCTTTTTTATAGGTTCGCGGTTGTGATTTGGGCTTTTAATAGTCTCCCTTTGGTCTCCCCAGAGCGCGGCGTTCAAGACGCAAAAAAAACAAAACAGACGCACACTTATTCACTGGGTCTCCATTCAATCTATCGTGAATGTGTTTTTTCCCCTCTTGTTTCTTCATGGTTCAG
>NW_028179495.1:0-14596 GCF_964030765.1 Micromesistius poutassou | reverse complement strand
TCTCTCTCTCTCTTTGTCTCGCTCTCTCCCTCTCTCTCTAACTAGATCAGCTTTTTACCACCCAGTAGAAACGTGACATGAAGTTCACCCACTGATGTACCTCCAAGAACAAACGGTGTCAGTCTGAGAGGGAGAGAGAAGAGAGGGAGCACAATCACACGTAGTCATCGTCTGCCATTCTGTCACACATTTTGACATAATTCAGGGATTTCTTAAAACCCCTCAAATTAATTTCTGCAGCTCCAATCTATAGTGGTTTTGTTGTGTGTGTGTGTGTGTGTGTGTGTGTGTGTGTATGTACTTGTGTGTGTGTGTGTGTCTATGTTTATACTTGTGTGTATGTGTGTGTGTTTCTGTGTACTTGTGTGCATGTTTCTATATATATGTGTGTGTGTGTGTGTGTGTGTGTGTACGTACTTGTGTGTATGTTTGTATACTTGTGTGTATGTGTATGTGTGTGTGTGTGTGTCCGCTAAATCTCTCCCCCAGCTCGGCAGCCACACCACCTGCCTCATCTATTGACTCTCTGCCACTGGGAGGGAAAAAAAGAAAGAAGAAAGAAAGAAAAAAGGAGAAAAGATACACAGACCCAAATAAAGGCCACCATACAATTTCACCCGGGCCCTGCGTTTCTCTCAGGGTTTTTTCTCTCCCCTGCCTTGGTCCCATCATGTTTGGAGCAGATTACAGTGTGTCCACACGACACCCCCGTGTCCCCCCTGGGTGGCTGGGTGTGTGTGTGCGGGTGGGGGGGTGGTCCAGGTATTGTAGCCAGCCCAGGCAGGCTCGGGGCCCGGGGTGCCGCTCCAGGGACGGGGAGGGACGGGGGGGGGGGGGGGGGACGGTGGCTGGCGTTTGTTTCCCCCGCTTGAAAAGGATGGCGGGTCTGACGGCGGTGATTAATCACCGCGCGGCCCGCGTCTGAATGCAGCCGGGGAAAAGGTTCAACTTTTTAATTCATCCCACACACAATCTATTGGAGCCAGCTGTTGGGCGGGGGGGGTTGGGGGCTCCTTTCCCCTCGTCCCCGCGCCCCCCTTTTTCTTCTCGGTGACCGGTGCCTTCCGCTTGTCTTTCTCCTCAGTGTGCGCGCCGCACACCGTGGTCTGGCGCGGGAGCGGTGTTTTGTCATTGTGGAGGCTGTTTGGACTGCGGGCCTGGTGGCGGCCCCTCTGCTTTGTGTTATTATTGGAGATGCGCTCCATTCTTCTTTTGTTAGGGAAGAGTTAATTGACTTTGTTAATGCATTCGGGGATCACTGATTTTCCAACGGAGAATGACCTTTATGGAGCTCTGAATCACTTGTGTGTGTGTGTGTGTGTGTGTGTATTATCATTAGTGTGTATGTGTGTGTGTGTGTTTGGGTCTTGGGGGGGAGGGGTTGTTTGTGTGTGAATAAATTGTTTGTTTAGTCGGGTCCATGGCAAAGTGTGAGTGAGGTGTGTGTGTGCACATGCACCATGGTATCCACATTAGTGTGTGTGTGTGTGTGTGTGTGTGTGTGTGTTTGTTAATCTTTTGTCGCAAACATTAATGTGTGTGCATGTGTGTGAGTGGGTGCTTGTGTATGTGCATTTGTGAGCACTTTTTGTGTATGTGCATGGTTCTGCATGTGTGTGTGTGTGTGTGTCTGTGTGTGTGTGTGTGTGTGTGTGTGTGTGTTTCTGCGTGCATGTGTGTGTGTGTGTGTGTGTGTGTGTGTGTCTGCGTGCATGTGTGTGTGTGTGTGTGTGTGTGGTGTGTGTGTGTGTCTGCGCGTGCATGTGTACCGTTGATCACGGCGACCTTTTGTTGTGTCAGGTGTGCTGGGTGAGAAAAAGGCAAATACCCCCCCTCTCCCCCCTCCCCTCTCCTCCCCCCCTCCCCTCCCTTACCCCCCTTACCCCCCCCCCTCCTCTAAAGCATCCGTCCACACGCCTCACATTCCTTAACATTCTCCACACCTCCCACGCTGACCAACCGCTGAATTTCCACATTTTGATAGTGAACGAGGGGGGGGGGGGGGGGTGTTGGAGCATGTGGGGGCGCTGGACGATGTCCTCCCCACCCACCCACCCACCGACCGACCCCCCCCCCCCCCCCCCCCCCCCCTCCCACCGAGCCAGACCCTCATTAAGACCCCGGCAGGTTATGTGGGCCGTCGCCTCAATCCTGGAGCAAAATGAACAGGGACGGCGACACTGCTTAATGCAAGGTAGCCTAGCAACAGATAGCGGGGCGCCCGGCGATGGGAACATACCCTCATATTTATGTTTACATGAGAGAATGATTCGTCTGTCAGCCTGACGGATCCTAATGTCCCCCGGGCCCCCGGGGGCCGTGCCGCGCCGAGCAGGCAGAGGCTGCTGACACTTAGGCTGAAGGACAGGCACCACCTTCACCAATACACATGAATACTTAATACCGTGAGACCGCATGCACCGCCCGGGATGGAAGGGAGCACGGCGGGAGAAAGGAGGACGGGGGGGAGGAGGAGGGGGTGGAGGTGGAGGTGGAGGTGGAGGTGGAGGTGGAGGTGGTGGGGATAGGTAGAGGAGGTGGTGGAGGTGATGGGGGGGAGGAGGTGGAGGAGGGAGGAGGAGGAAGAGGTGGGGATAGAGGAGGTGGAGGTGGTGGAGGAGGAGGTTGAGGATGTGAAGGTGGTAATGGGGGTGGGGGGATGAGGCAGAGGAGGTGATGGTGGAGGGGGAGGAGGAGGAGGGGGGAGTTGCAGGGACACGGTGTGCATGATGAACATTCAGGCCATGTCTGGTACGAGGAACCTCTCAGACTGTAGGCAGTACAGTAGAGGACTCTGCGTTTTGTAAATGAATCCCTGCTCTGTGTTTATTAAAAGGGTGAGCTTCGTGGTGGTTGAGCTACTGTATAAACGCGCTGCGTAAACAGGACACGGGGCCGGGCAGCGTTATAAACACTGCGTTTATTTTCCGAGGGGTGCTTCCTGCAAACTTGCGTGACTTGATAGAGTCTGTTGTCTTTACTGTATGCCCAGACCTCCAGGGACCGGCAGCATCAACTCAATTAGCCGGGCACAGCGCTGGGTATCAGCACCACAGATTAGATTTGACTCAGTCTTGTTTGCCAGGGAGCGGGCCGCAGAAATATAACATCTTTACAATTTGTGCTTCCAGAAAAAATGATGATGATATCTCGGCGGGGAGCAGATATAAGCAGTCGGTCGTGTTGTGCTAAAGGCTAACTGCCTGGGAGAGACACAAAAGGCTCTTTATCAGCAGATAGGCATATTCCTCTCTCGCCGTCCCGGGGAGCTCGTTTCCATAGTTACATCAATGTTGTTGCGCGGAGGAGATCAGGTATTCCTGTGAGTGATCCTTTACAGGAGCGTGCCTTCAGTCCTATTGATTTTCATCCCACACTATGAACCAAAAAAAGAAAAAAGAACCAGACGCTGGAGATAATTGTGCAAATAATGAAAGGGGCTGTTTGAGAAAGGTGCAGCAGCAACAGCACTTCTTCTGATTTGAAGATAGAATAAGGCAGCCGCCGCCTCTCCCAATCGAATCCTCACTCTGGTCGCCGATTGGCTGACTGCGGTGCTCTTATGAGGTCTCCTCGACGGCCGCGCGCTTCACGCTGAACGCTTTTAAAAGGAGAGTTAATCACTGCTGCGCGCTTAGCCACATGCTCCGCCATCGCTACGTGGCGGTGTGTTCCAGGGGTTAGCACAACACTGGCGTAACACATGATCGCTCTTTATGAGGCTGGGGCCTCGCAGAGAGAGAGAGAGAGAGAGAGAGAGGGCCCACAGACGATGCTAAAAAGACGGTAATGACAGCCATTCAGCGCAATCCAATTATGCAAAAGGGAGTCTAAACAATTCCATCATCCCCTAAATTAGATTGTCCTAACGAGATAAAGGCACCAATTAATCCTGAATTAATTTCTACAGCTCATTTTCCCCCAGAAAACACTCTAATATGCAAATGCCAATGGAAGAAAGAGGCACGTCTTGCTGCAGTGGTACACTTTAATTTGTACTTGGTAGTATAGATGATCGTTCAAATAATAAAGATTAAAAAAAGATTATATAATCTTAAACCGCATGCAGGGGTAGTTATGCTTAGCCTAATTGTTTAAATGAGAACAGAAAATACACTATTGACTTTACAAAGCAATGTTTTCTTTATTGAATTGCATTTAATCACATTGTTTGAATTATATTATTGACACAAACAAATTCATTCAATGAACTCTGTTCAGTCCGGCAACTAGTGTAATTGAAAACCAGCAGGAGGCCAAATTACAATCAATATACTAATCTGTATTGCTTTTTTTTTCTGCCGAGA
The DNA here is from genome assembly GCF_964030765.1 of Micromesistius poutassou. NCBI lineage: Eukaryota > Metazoa > Chordata > Actinopteri > Gadiformes > Gadidae > Micromesistius > Micromesistius poutassou. Next base: position 10,289 of record NW_028179495.1, on the reverse strand, counting down.
TGGTTATGGGAAAAAAATCTAAAGCGTGACCCAGTTGTTTAAGATGTCCATAAGCATAGCATAGCATAGCATAGTCTGTATAGTAGTTACGAAATTAGGATTGTTGACATTAAAGTACGATTGGATTTGCTTAGTACAAACAGTAGTTATGGAATTTAAAGGTTCAAAGAGCCTAGTCAGAGATTTTGCTTTGTTCGGATAAAGAGGGTCTAGTTTCTGGCCTCGCCTTTAGGTATGTGTTTGCTTTAAAAACAAAGCAATTAGGCATTTTGTTCATCATAATCATCATTATCCTCTCAGCTCTAATTGTCTCAGTGCCAGCTGTCGACAGTTGTGATAATTGAGTAATCTGACAGATTCTTTTTTTCTCCTCGACTGTGCGTTTTTCCGAAACAACCTCCACCTCGCCTGTGCTAACCGGAATGGTTGTGCCCAATTAACTCAGTCGTTTCTCCCCCTTCCTCCCCCGTTTCATTGGCCGTAATGAATTATCGTGTTATTTATCAATCACCATCGGATAACTGCGGATGCGAATCCTAAACAGACTACCACAATTTTTTTGGTTACAAACAGCACTGCGGTTTACTGCCTGTCACGTATCACGACATCGTCACCACCTGGCATCGCCAAACCCCCCCCCCCCCCCCCGCCCCCCAGACTCGGACTCGCAACCCTGCCTCCCCTTGTCTTAAATGTCACAATGCTAAACGATTCAAGTACAGTCCACCTGCCTGCCCCTCCACCCCCACCCGTTCGGCGATGACAGAAACAACGATGCTGTCAGTTTGCAAAGGCAATGTTCACAAGCACTGGCCCACATCAGCTAATTAGCCGCAGAAGTCACGTATTGACAGACCGGGCCCCGCTGGCATCGATTGGCCGGTGCTGCCACACTCTACATCACCGGCCACTAATGAATCATGTCCCGTTTGGGAGGGGGGGGGGGGGGGGGTGAGAGAGCGGGGGAGGTGTTGCTGGGGGGCTGGGGGAGGAGGAGGGGGGAGGGAGGGGAGGAGGAGGAGTGGGAAGGGGTTAAAAACAAACATTAGTCTTCTGTTTGACACCGTACCTGTATTGCACATGATGTGAGCACACATAAGTCACCGGGCCAGCCTCCCCACCCCCTCTCTCTCTCTCTCTCTCTCTCTCTCTCTCTCTTCCCCCCTCTCTCTCTCTCCTCTTTCTCTCTTTCTCTCACTCTCTCTCTCTCCCTCTTTCCAGTGGTCTGTCTATGTCTGTCCCCCTGTCCATCCATCCCACCTTGTCTCTCTCTCTCTCTCTCCCTCTCTCCCCCCTCTAATCTCATCCCTTCTCCTTTTTTCAGCCTCTTTCCCTCACCAGTGTCCCTCTCTCCCCCACCCACCCACCTCCCCTTCTCTCTCTCTCTCTCTCTCTCTCTCCCCCCTCTACCCCCCCCCCCCCCCCCCTCTCTCTCTCCCCGTTTCCGGCACTATGTCTCTCGGCCGCCCCGCGTTTGCGTTGGCAGTTATTTTTCACGGCGTCGGGCCAGCTTCGCGGGCAGTAAATACTGCTGCTCCTCAAACGGTGGCCCCAGCGTGACCCTGCGGACCCCTCACGCCGCGTCTGTGTCGCCTCTCCCAAGGTCCCCGGCTCCCAAGGCCTCCTCCGGCGTGATGCAGCGGGGCCCGTCCCGGGCGGCACACCCTGTAATTCACCCGCTCTGCTAGATCGCCTGCCAGCAGCTATTGATTTTTGTTTCCCCAATCTCCAGGAGAGAAGGAGAGAAAAGATTAAAAACACTTTGTCAGTTTGGTGGGGGAATAAGAATTCCGCACGAGGGGATACCTAGGAGGGCAGCGGGGTCAGGGCTGAGGTACTGTATGTCTTTATGACTTTAACCAGTTCGCCCCCGCCGCACACACACACACACACACACGCACGAACGCACGCACGCACGCACACACACGTCGCTGTCTCTGCCCCCTCTCTCTATACCTCTCTAAACCTCTCTCTACCTCTTGTTTCTAAACCTCTCTCTAATTCTCTCTCTACCTCTGTCTCTATACCTCTCTCTAACTCGACCTTTCTACCTCTCTCTGCCTCTCGATATACCTCTTTCTATCCCCTTTTCTCTTTCTCACTCTATAAATCTGTCTCTATACCTCTTTCTACTTCTCTGCACTTCTCTCTTCCTATCCTCTTTTATCTACCGATCTCTCTACCTCTCTCTCTCTCATTTTATATCTTTTTCTATCTTTTTCTATCTCCTATTCTGTCTGCAAACCCTGTGGTGTTGGAGAAAGACAGACAGTGGGCCCTTCATTTGTCATAATCCGATGTGAGCCCTCCTGTCTTTGTAAAATATGAGATATGAAATGAGATATATGAGATATGAAATATTATAATAATATAATAAATAATATAATATGAAATATCAGTGTATACGCACATTATGTTAATGTTTTAAAACACACACACACACACACACACACACACACACTGATAAGAGCTTCAGTGGGTCTAGCCGGCGAGGGGAGAGATTGTACATGTTAACACGCAGTGCAACACAAGTCAGCGGGACGTTGATGCATACCTTATCAGATTGTGGTATACTTCAGTGGCTCACATCATCTCCCTCTAACTGCTTCCAAAAGTGGGAGCCGGAACATTCCCCCCTGGCATTAACTTTAGTAATAGTGGTGCTTTCCAGGGTAACTCTATTTTCTAAGATGAAATATTTATTCACTGGGGAGGACAGAAGCATGTTGAAATTGTGAATTCCCGGTTCCGGCAGATATTTCTACTCAATATTTGATGCAACTTTGAAGCTCTGTGTTTAAATGTGTAGCCCTCTCTTTCTCTTTCTCTCTTTCTCTCTCTCTCTCTCTCTTTTTCTCTCATTTTCTCTCTTCCCCATTCATCCTCAAAGAGGTGTTTGTGGAGTTTGCTAAATATTCCACGACGCAACAGAAAAAAATGCAAATCAATAAACATGAATCTTTTTTACAAATTGCCTTCCATAACATGTATGGAGAGAAACGGGGCCCAACATATATTATTTAAGGTGTGCATGCGGGCGTGTGTGCGTGTGTGTGCATGCGTGTGTGTGTGTCTGTGTGTGCGTGTGTCTATGTGTATGTATGTGCGTGCATGTATGTGTGTTTATGTGTGTGTATGTGCGTGCATGTGTGTGTGTGTGTGTGTGTGTGTCTGCCTAGCGTGTGTGTGTATGTGTGTCTATGTGCGTGGTTGTGTACATGCATGTGTGTGTGTGTGTGTGTGTGTGTGTGTATGTGTGTCTATGTGTGCGTGGTTGTGTACGTGCGTGTGTGTGCATATGTGTGTGTTTGTGTACGCGCGTGTGTGTGTATGTATGTCTATGTGTGCGTGTTTATGCATGTTCGTGTGCGCACGTGCGTGTGTCTATGTGTGTGTGTGTGTGTGTGTGTGTGAGGCTATTCTCAACAGGTCCGGGTCCCCAGCCTGATCCATTGTGTTGCATGCAGGCATCACCCAGTGCCCACTAAATCAGCTTGATTGGGTGCCAGCGAGGAGATAAAGAGTGGGTAGGTGGGTACACGGTAATCCTTGGCGAGCGGGTGGTCCGCTCCCAGGCACAGCGCTCCATTCTCCTCTGCCTCTTCCTCCCGCTCCTCGCCGCTCTATGCAGATTAGTCTCCCCAACCTCGTCCTACTTTTGTGTGTGTTTGCGTTTTGTGTTTTTTTGGGGGGGGTTTTCGTTTTTTTTATGTATGTGTTTATATATTTATATGTATTAATATGGATGAATATGCAAGGGTGGGGGTGAGCGGGGGGGGTGCAGTGTGTTGTTTTTTGTTTATGTTGTTGTTGTTTGTTGTTTGTTAGTAGTGTGGTGCAGACTTCTTGCAGCATGCATGCATGAATAAATTATTTTGTGTCAGAGTGTGTTTTTGTGTGTGTGTGTGTGTGTGTGTGTGTGTGTGTGTGTGTGTGTGTCTGCGTGTTTCTGTATGTGCCTGCTAGCGTGTGTGTGTGTGTGTGTGTGTGTGTCTTTGTGTGTGTTTGTTTGTTGATGTGTATATGTGGGTGTTGGTGTGTGTGTGTATGCATGTCTTTGTGTGTGTGTGTGTGTGTGTGTGTGTGTGTGTGTGTGTGTGTGTGTGTGTGTGTGTGTGTGTAAATGTGGGTGTTGGTGTGTGTAATTGTGTGTGTTGTGGCAACCCGCTCCCAACCAGGGGGAACCGTGGGCTAGTGGTGGACGGTGTGTACCACCGCCATCCACTAGCCGGCGGCAGGGAGCACATCTTCACTCAACGCAATCAGCCCGATGGGGAACACCTGGCCGGAGGGTGGAAAAGACCGGGCAACCAACGTTTCTACGACTGGCGATTCGACATCCGGGGCGTGGTGCGGACGCAGATCGCCCAGCATGGCCGTCTGGTGAGGAGGTGGTTGGCGACCGGCGAGGGACCCAGCCCGGTAGACCGTGTCCTCATCGACAACACCATCCGCCAGCTGCCACCAGACGCGCCGAGGATCCTGGCCCACCATCACCCCGACACGGTGGATGATCTGATCCGCCAGCTGGAAAACTGGCAGGTAGCCCAGCAGCTGAGCGCCAGCCCCCGGACCACCCCTAGGCCTGCAGAGACCCACAGAGACCGACGGGGACCCACGACCTCGACACCGACACCCCCACCGGAACCACCAATTGGGACCCAGGAGGGCCTCGAGGGGAGACGGTGCTACACCTGCGGCCGGGTCGGTCACCTCGCCCGATCCTGTCCCGGAGACCGGGATGTGTCGATGCCGTCGGCCTACGCGGACGAGGGGAGGCGCCGACCCTGCATGCTGGCCACCTGTTGGGCGCAGGGGATGACCGGGACCCCGACAATCCCAGCACGGGTTATGAACCACGACACGCCGGCTCTCCTGGACACCGGCAGCGTGGTGACCCTACTCCGTCCCGACATGGCGGGAGGGAAGGAGGGGGAACTGATGGAGGTTGCCTGTGTGCACGGGGACACCCGTACCTATGGAACCTGCCACGTGGTCGTCCGGACTCCCTACGGTGTGTTCACTGGGCCCGGGCAGGGATTGTCCCCCATCTTCCGGTCCCACTCCTGATCGGGAGGGATTGCCCGATCTTCCATCGGCTGTGAAATCCAGAATGGGACACCCGGCCCCGGAGAGAGCCTCCCCAACGAGCTGGGAGGATGGCCCGACCGGCCTACGGGGCCACGCAGCTCCCGGCGACTCCGGGTGAATCGACGGCCGAGGACCAGGGGAGCGAGGGGAATGGACCCTCACCACTGGGTTCCCCGATCTACACGGCAGGGCGGACCGCCCGCTCCGGTTCCCAGGGACCACCCCCCGGCACCACGGACACCCTCACGGCGTCCGAGCAGAACGACCCACCCGAGGAGCCCGAGAGTTCCCCCCTCACCGAGTTCTCGGACTTTCTCCCGGTAGGGGGGGAAGGTACTGCTCGGTCAGGACAGTTCGCCAGGACACGTTCTCGCTCATGACGGACAAGCCCGGGACTCGGTGAGTTGCTTACCGCACCCACATTTTAGCACCTGGTGGGGGCTGCTCTACCGGGTAGTGGAAAAAGAGGGGGGGGTGACGGAACAATTTGTGGTCCCGCGACCATACGTCAGCAAGGTGCTGTTTATGGCCCACACTCACCTCCTGGGAGCGCATCTGGGAATGGACAAAACTCGGGAGTAGCCAAAGAACTGATGCTACTGTCTAGCCGGGTGGGGATAGCCCGGGAGGTACTCACTGATCAGGGCTCATGTTTTATGTCAGGCGTAATGAAGGAATTGCTTAGCCTTCTACAGGTCAAGCAGCTCCGGATGTCGGTGTATCACCCCCAGACAGACGGCTTGGTGGAGCGGATCAACAAAACCCTGAAAGAAATGTTGAAAAAAGCCATGGACACTGACAGTAAGAACTGGGACCAGTTGCTACCCCATGTACTGTTCGCCGTACGGGAGGTACCCCAGGGAATCTTGGACCTCGCCAAGGAGGCGTGGGAGAGCCAGCCATCTCCCCACCGCACCATGCTGGACCACGTGGAGCAGGTCCCCGGGAGAACATCGGTTGCACACCATGATATCCGGACGGCACCAGGAGTAACGGTACGAGTCCCTCCGTACCGAGTCCCGGAAGCCCACCGGGATGCCATCCAGGAGGAGGTAGCCCGAATGCTTCGGCTCTGGGTCATTGAGGAATCACGCAGCGCCTGGTCCAGCCCGGTCGTCCTCGTGCCCAAACCTGATGGGATGTACACGTTTTGCAATGACTTTCGGAGGCTGAACGAGGCGTCCGAGTTTGACACTTACCCCATGCCCAGGGTGGATGAGTTAATTGAGAGACTCGGTCCAGCCCGGTACCTCACCACCCTGGACCTAACCAAGGGGTATTGGCAGGTGCCATTGACCTGGTCAGCCCGGGAGAAGACGGCATTCGCGACCCCGGGAGGATTATACCAGTACACGGTCCTCCCCTTCGGCGTCCATGGAGCCCCGGCCACGTTCCAGAGAATGATGGACCAGATCCTACGACCCCACCAGGCCTACGCAGCAGCATACATCGATGATATCACCATCCACAGCGACAGATGGGATGTCCACCTCCGGCAGCTGCGGGCGGTGCTGGGGGAGCTACGAAAGGCGGGCCTCACCGCCAACCCGGCCAAATGCCGCCTCGGACTAGAGGAAACATCCTACCTGGGGTACCAGGTAGGACGAGGGAACGTTCGGCCACAGGAAAGCAAGGTCGCCGCCATCCGGGACTGGCCACGACCCACAGCAGGTGAAATCATTTCTAGGGCTGGTAGGATATTACCAGCGATTTATACCCGGCTTTGCCATGCTGGCCAGCCCGCTCAATGACCTGACCCGGAAGGCCCTACCGGACCGGATCAGGTGGTCCGAGGCCACCGAGAAGGCCTTCGGGACGCTCCGAAGAGCCTTATGCTCGGAGCCAGTACTCATAACCCCTGACTTTGCTTTACCCCTCATAATACACACGGATGCTTCGGAGGTGGGGCTGGGAGGAGTTCTCTCCCAGGTCCGGGCTGGAGAGGACCACCCGATCACCTACGTCAGCCGGAAACTCTTGCCCAACGAGAGGAACTATTCCATGGTGGAGAAGGAGGCTCTGGCCATCAGGTGGACCCTGGATAAGCTCCGATACTACCTCCTAGGTCTGGAGTTTACCCTGGTCACTGACCACGCCCCACTGAAATGGATGGCCAGCGCCAAGGACACCAATGCCCGGGTGACGAGGTGGTTCCTGGCCCTCCAGGATTTCCACTTCAAGGTGGACCACCGTCCGGGCAAGGAGAACGCCAACGCCGACGCTCTATCACGCCGGGATGCATGTCTGGGCTGGACCCCAGACGACCAGAGGCTTCAGCCAGCGGTGAAGGAGTGTGGCAACCCGCTCCCCACCAGGGGGAACCGTGGGCTAGTGGTGGACGGTGTGTACCACCACCATCCACTAGCCGGCGGCAGGGAGCACATCTTCACTCAACGCAATCAGCCCGATGGGGAACACCTGGCCGGAGGGTGGAAAAGACCGGGCGGACATCTTAAAAGGAGACCGGGAACTCAGGGAGAAGCAGGCACGACGATACATCCTACCACTCGAGTCTCTAGGAGGCCATAGTATAGTTGATGTTTTACCTGTTATCTACCATCCCTGTGAATAAACGCAGAATACGGCTTTATTTGAAACCTCTGCGTGGTACTTGCCATGAGACCTTTTGACTCTTGTGGACCGGGTTGCCACAGTGTGTGTGTGTGTGTGTGTGTGTGTGTGTGTGTGTGTGTGTGTGTGTGTGAATGTTTGTGTGAGTGTGTGTGTGTGTGTGTGTGTGTGTGTGTGTGTGTGTGTGTGTGTGTGTGTGTGTGTGTGTGTGTGTGTGTGTGTGTGTGTGTGCCTGCTCAAGCGTGTGTGTGTGTGTGTCTGTGAATGTTTGTGTGAGTGTCTGTGTACGTGAGGTGTGTGTGTGTGTGTGTGTGTGAGGTGTGTGTCTGCTTGTGAGATGTGTGTGTGTCTGTGTTTGTGTGTGTGTGAGTGTCTGTGTACGTGAGGTGTATGTGTATGTATGTCTGCTTGTGAGGTGTGTACGTGAGGTGTATGTGTGTGTGTGTGTCTGCTTATGAGGTGTGTGTGTGTGTGTGTGTGTGTGTGTGTGTGTGTACGTGAGGTGTATGTGTATGTGTGTGTGTGTGTGAGGTGTGTGTGTGTGTGTGTGTGTGTGTGTAGGTAGAGACACATGGCTTTGTCTGGTCCTGGCACCACGCTCAGCTCACCAGATGCTCTCTGTTCTGTTCTGTGTTTTCTTTTTTCCCCCGTAGCTTTTCTTTCTAATTCCTGCCTCTCTTGCGCCATCCTCTTCAAGGTTTAAACCCCCGTTTTAAAAAATTCACCTCGCCCACTGACTGCACTCCTTTCCCCTTCTTTTGATCCTAATGATCAAACATCAAAGGCCTGAGGAAAAAAGAATAAGGGCTGATTCTTCTGCCTCTCGCTGGCCATCCTGCTCTCTTCATTTGGACGCATTAACATGTTCCACCTGAAGCCAGAGCCGTGGCAGCACGGCCCGATGTTCTGTCCTCGGGCAGCGGCTGAATAAAGGATCACAGGCAGACCCTGTGCTGCAGGAACACTGGCATACTAAAGAGGGCGAGAGAGAAGCTCACACCTGGTGAGAAACAAAGGCCGAAACGAGTGTCGACACACACACACACACACACACACACACACGCACACACACGTGTGGGCACAGCTGCGCACACACACACATGGAAGGCAAAGAGACAATGGTTATTGTGTGCGTGCCCCCCCCCGGCGTTGTGCATTACATGCTCGTGATGCAGGGGGGGGTGTTTATTGCCGATGGACGGATTGTGTTTCCGCTTGCCGGTGTTTGCTGTGGAGGTCAGACAGCGACGGAGCGACCCTATTGGCTCCCGCTGCCGAGCAGATACAACCCGTGCCCGGAGAGAGCTCGCTAACACACACACACACACACCGACGGACACACACCTACACTATCACACACACACACACACACACACACCGACGGACACACACCTACACTATCACACACACACACACACACACACACACACACAAACACACACACCGACGGACACACACCTACACTATCACACACACACACACACACACACACATACACTATCACGCACACACACACACACACACACACACACACACACTAACGGACATACACCTACACTATCACACACACACACCTACACTATCACGCACACACACACACACACACACACACACCGACGGACATACACTTACACTATCACACACACACACACACACACACACACACACACACACACCGACGGACATACACATACACTATCACACACAGACACACACACACACTTACACTTACAAACACACACCTACACTACCACACACACACACCAACACACACAAACACACACACACACACACACACACATACCACTTTAGTTTTCCTTCTTCTCACCCCTTTTCGAACGGGTAAAGCAAGTGTTAGACAGTTTCTTATCATTTTTGGTTCTCATTGTTTGTAAATTCTACTTCATTCTAACTGTCCACTTGTTTCATCATTTTATTTGATTTATTATTTATTTTTATTTTTCTTTACTACTTTACTAAAATATATTTTCAATTCAATTCAACACCTACACTTAAACACACACACACACACACACACCAACACACACACACCTACACATACACTACCACACACCAACGCATACACTTACATACACACACACTTACACATACACTTACACACATACACACGCAGGGCAGCGCCGTAGAGCTGTCAAACTGAGGAACAAAAAACAACACGCACATAAAACAAGCACTTGTTAGAGGAGTGGGGCTACGAGTATCGGGGGGGGGGGGGGCGGGGTGTTCGGATTTATTTATTTATTCCAAAATGCGGCCGATGGGCGATGGGAGGGACATCTCTCCTCCGTCTGTCAGAGCCGGAGCCGCCGCACGGCTTCATCCATCTTGTCGTCTCTGACAGTCAGATTTTCCCGGCGCACTCCCACCAGGAGTCACGGGGCGGGCGGGGGAGGGGGGGGGGGGGGGGGGGGGAGGGGAGGGAGGGAGGGAGGGTGGGGGGGGCGGGGTTTGGTTGGCGCGCGATTGCAGACTTAAAAAAGGAAAAAACTCGGTGACAAGCCAGAGTAGGCTCTTTATGAATGCAAATGAGTCTCGGAAAAATTCACCACAGCGCAGAGTGGCTTGCGGCTCTCTCTCTCTCTCTCTCTCCATTTCCCTCTTTCTCT
>NW_028179496.1:0-12978 GCF_964030765.1 Micromesistius poutassou | reverse complement strand
GACAGTGTACAGGTTGGATGGATAGAACAGAGAGGGAGAGTCGAGTTCAACGCTGCTGGGACTGTCAGACCTCACAGAGAGCTCCTCACAGAGAGCCCCTTACTCAGTGCTCCTCACTTAGAGCTCCTCACTAAGAGCACCTCACTTAAAGCTCCTCCCAGAGAGCTCCTGAATTAGTCCTCAGTAAGAGCTCCTGTCCCACTCCACCGCTCCTGGTTTGATCTGCTGAGCTGCTTATGTTGTTCTGCCTCGGGTGATATATGTAAACGAGGAGCTTGAAAGACGCTATTGGTATAAAACGTGATGGTTTATCTTGTTGTTTTCCAACCAAAATAATCCCCTGGCGACCTTAAAACTGAAAGCCAAATTAGAAAATGATTGATGACCCTGGTACCTGATCATCCTCAGTTTTAAACTCTTTTACTTAAAGCGTGTCATGAGCGAGCTGCCTGCTGGCCCACCATACTGTGTGTCTGCCTGTCTGTCAGCGCTCAAAGCAGGCCTGATGGAGACCAACAGAGCAGAAGAAGAGGGAAAGAATGAGAGAGACAGAGAAAGAATAATAAAGAGAGGAGGACAGAGAGAGAGAGCGACAGCGCGAACCACAGCGGGAGAGAGAGAGCCAGAGTGAAGTAGCATGACAGAGAGAAAGGAGAAAGAACAGAGAGTCCCACTTCACCTTTAACAATGAGCTCGGCGTAGTTGGAGACCCCGGAGCCCCGAGGCGACTGGGTGACGCAGCGGTAGAGGTCCTGGTAGGAGCGCTGCACGCCGTCCAACTGAAAGGACGCCACGAAGCGCCGGTGACTCAGGTGCCTCACGGACGCCACGGCCGCCACCTCACCGCTCTGCCTCTGGGTAACACACACACACACACACACACACACACACACACACACACACACACACACACACACACACACACACACACACACACACACACACACACACACACACACACACACACACACACACAGTCAATCAGAGCGTGCAGGACGGATAGACAGGGAGACAGGCAGGGTGACTGGCAGACTGATAGTCTAGATGGACAGACGGTTACACAGACAGATAGACAGATAGTTATACAGAAAGATAGGTAGACAGACAGACAGACAGACAGATAAACAAGGTCAGGAACAAATAACAAACACACCTAACTATAACACACCTCCCCTCCAACATCAACATGTACACACACACACACACACACACACACACACACACACACACACACACACACACACACACACACACACACACACACTCCAGGACCCTTGCGAGGCTTAATAAAAACCGTTAACATACCATGATGGATTTAAGTGATTGCCATCGCGGGCCTTTGTTAGTGGAATGGAGTGATTAAAGAGGACAATTGTGTGTCATTTTGATATAATGGAACGACCATCTAACCAATTTAATCATGGAACAAATGAGAATGAACCGCATGTTAATACCAGATATTATTATTAATATTTCATCCCTAAATGGAGGATTAGGGGAGATCAACCACGCACGTTTCCCCCTCAAATTAAGCCTTAATGATGACGATGAATTCAAGTTTGTAGAGAACACGAGGGCCCATGTGGTTCAATATGCAGTCCTGCAGATAAAACTGCACTGTGCGTTTTAGTGTGTGTTGTTTGTGTGTGTGTTGTTCTTGTGTGTTTTCTGAGGGAACAGAACAACAGAAAGAGGAGAGCGAGAACATGAGGCTCCCCTCACAGCACCGGGTTTCATGAGAACCCAGGACCCGGGTATGACAGCAGAGGCCGGGAACAACATCAACATCAACATGTTTGAAACACAGGGAGAGGGAGGCTTACAGTGCAAGAGATGGAATGACAAAGAGAGAGCCAGCGAGGGAGAAAAGAGAGGAAGCTAGAGAGAGGGATGGAGAGAGAGATGGGGAGAGAAGAGGGAAGAGAGAAAGAGAGGGAAGTCTATCGGTGCACAGTGTGGACGCCTCGGAGCAATTTCTCACATGGTCTCTCCCTCTCCACGGACGCTGGCATCTCCAGCCTCAGTCTCGATAACTTCCACTACAACATGACACGTCTAGAGTCTCCAGTTAAGGTCTCTCTCTCTCTCTCTCTCTCTCTCTCTCTCTCTCTCTCTCTCTCTCTCTCTCTCTCTCTCTCTCTCTCTCTCTCTCTCTCTCTCTCTCTCTCTCTCTCTCTCTCTCTCTCTCTCTCATATATACTTAAGGGTGCAGCACAGCATCCGTGCTCCGCCCGGTTTAACGAGCTGCTCCAGTGCCCACCCCAGGGCTCCATTGGGAGTCGTGTGGTTTATGCTATAGCATCCCCCTGAATGCGCTGGAATTGTGTTTATGAGCCCCGAAACAACCACAGACCGCAGAAACCACAGGCCCCAAACACACACACACACCACACACACACACAACTGATGAGAGCAGTGCAGTCCCCGAAAGCAGCATCTCCTGACCATATCTCTTAACTATCTTGCTTTATCTTGTTGCTATCTCTCCTCATATCTTTACTATCTCTTCATATTGCCTAACTATCTCTCCTCATGTCTAAATTATCTCTCTTAAGCTCTTAAATATCTCTCCTCATATCTTAACTATCTCTTCACATCTTGTAACAATTTATCCTTATCTCATTACTATCTCCCATATCTCATAACTATCTCTCCTCATGTTTTACTTATCCCTCTTCATATCTTAACATTCTCTCCTTATCTCTGATCTCCAAATACCTTAACTATCTCTCCATATCTCTCCTCATATCTTAACTATATCTCCACATCAGTGGTGGCTGCTGGTCTTTCAAAGAGGGGAAGCTCATTTTTGGCCTACATCATATAAATTGTCAATTTATGTGTATGTAAATTATGCTCTCTGTTCCTTTTCAAGGAAATGCTATGTAACCCTGTCATACCAACTAGCTGTCTTTTCCAGTCACTTGACCAGTGTCCTCTCAAAGGCCAGCAGAGCCAGGCTGCTTAAACGGCCTTGGCCCATTGCGTTACGGGTGTAGGACTTGAGCCACTTTAAACCGGAGAAGCTCCTTTATACACCTGCAGATGTAGCTCCAATTGTTGCCACTAATGAGAACAGTTTGTAAAGCTGAGACATTGCACTGTCCAACTCCATGTCTTTAAGGAACACCAAGAAATCACACAGCTTTCCCCTGTCACCCTGCATGTCCTGATCTGAATACAGGACTTGAAGTTCAGACCTCGGGCTCCCTGAATCAAAGTGATGGCCAACTACCAAAAAGATATTAAACTTGAACAAGAAAATGTTGGAATTATGTTAAACTCAAACAAGGAATTGTGTGTATAGGTGTATGAAATGTACAATGAAAATTGTCTAGCAATTTCCCAAGCAAATATCAAGAAATAGATTGCAGTTCGTCTTTCGACTCGCTTGCAAAATCTGCAATGGGACTGAGGACTAAAGAGGTGTTATAGTTCAAAATCGATGTCAATCAAACGGCAACTCATTTTGGAGGGACCCTCCAATCATCACGCAGAAGCTCAGCTTCCAGGCCAGCCCACTCCTCCATTCACCCCCAGAGACGCTGCGCGTCCGTGGGAGGGACATAATCGCAGCATTATCCAATGGCCGTCGACTTTTGACGCACTAAAAAAAGCTGTTCTATGCAGCCCCATTGAAGTCGATGGACGCTGATCTTCAACCGGCAAATGTGCTGTGATGCTACGGGAATGTATGAGAAGGATCGAGTAGGCCAATAAGCGTCTGATTCAGAATGAACTCGTCTTCGAGATGGACGTGTTCGAACGCATTTTTAGTCAATGAAATGTGAACACAACAGTATATATTTGACCATTTCATTTTTTTAATTTTAGGGGAAGCTGAGCTTCCCTTGCAGTCTTAGAGAAATCGCCACTGCCCCACATGTATTTACTATCTCTCCATATCTCATCACTATCTCTCCTCATATCTTAACTATCTCTCAATATCTCTCCTCATATCTTAACTATCTCTCCATATCTCTCCTATTTTCTTAACTGTCTCTCCATATCGCATTACTATCTCTCCTCATATCTTAATTATCTCGCCATATCTGTCATCATATCTTAACTATCTCTTCATATCTCTTAACTATCTCTCCATCAATCTTTATAACCATATCTCTGATATCTCTTAACGTCTCCTGTTTCCATCCAGCACGTCGACTGTAGAGCACAGCTTGGGGAAATCAGACCTAATCAATTAAGCGAGTGTGCGTGTGTTGCGTGTGCGCCTGATGTTAAACATAAACAATCTGGCGGCAGCTAATTGGTGAGGAAATGACAGAATGATCCGTTAATCTGGCGTGTGTCAGATGGGCTGCAGCTGCAGAGCCAACCAACCAGCAGGCACGTGGGTGTGGAAGATGATAGCGCAGGCATCATAAGAAAGGAGTGGGGATGGGAGACCCCGACACTGTTTCGGTGTGCCAGGTAAACCCCTGAGGTGTCACCTTCATTACCATCTGCTGTGACAATAATAGTTTGAAGAGCATCCCTCTCACTCTTAACCAGGTGATTATAAGACTGTTAAGATGGCTTGGGAATGGGCGTTTTCATCGAGAATCAGTTCTACACAACACAGAGGACGGGTCTAAGCTCATCTGCATCAAACAGGTATGTGAATCACGTGATGGAACTTGGTGTCAACCATACGTTTTGTGTCTGCTCTGGTTCTTTCAATAAGAGACAAAAGGAGAAACCGGCCTTGCAGCATAAAATAGAGCTCGCACCTTATTTATCACTTTGAACTCTCCTTCAGACCGTAGAGACAGTTGCTCCCACCAGAGTTGGACTGACAGACGGCATGCCAGCGAAGCAGTGCGGCCTGACAGAGTGCCCGTTGGCAGATGAAAAGGGAGATATCCCCATATCAGATGAAGAGGGAGATATCTGACGCAGAGCTTCCACTTGAATTGAATAATGGCACGCGCCACCCGATGGGTTCATGAGCCGTGAGGCCCTTGTGGGTCCACACAAACACTCCCATCTTCGAGGATTTATTCCAGATGGATCTTTCAAAATAGTCCTTTTACACAATTACAACAATTTGTGGTGGCAATAATAACACAGAAAAGGCTTGACGGCTCAGACATAAACCTAAACCAAAACACACTCGATATCATTAAATGAAAAATGGGGCATTCAAAGGAGTCGTTCTTTGTATAGCGTGCACACTGTGAAGAGGAAGGAACCCACAGGAGTGAAGAGAGAATAGTCTCATCATTACTCAACTGACCTCCAGCAGGAACTTCTCAGCTTCTGCCGCGCGGCCGGCCGCCACACACTGGAAGGTGGCGTTCTGTCCTGCGTTGATCTCCTCATCGCCCAGCCGGGAGAAGTGCGGTGCCTTATCTACAAAGACAGAAAGTAGAAACACATGGTAGAACAGAGGAAGAAGAGAGCTCATAAAATACCTTTCAAATACCGGCCAGATGGAAGCACAAGTAACAATTTCATCAAGGTGTTTTGTTCTTTTTATCAAAAACATAAATGGGAATATGTTTGGCAGGCAGCAGATTGTCCCATTCCTGGATGACAGATTAAGACAACGCCATTTTTTTATTATGCTTTTCTGCTATTATCCAGATGTCAATCCTTCAATCAGTGGCCAATCGCATTTATGTATTTACTTAGCTGGAAAATGTTGAAACAACGCTATGTTCCAGTCTTTTATCAATGGACATTCAATAGTCACCAGAATGAAACTAGCCGAGCACAGTATCTACAGACGGCCAGGCCACTGAGGGAGGGGCGACGAATCAGTCGCAATTTTGCTAATGATGTCCCAGAATTCCTTTCACCGCTGAGTCACTGAGTGTGGGAGCAGACTCTATGATTAACAGAAGAGCAAAGAGAGCTCAACCCCTGCTCAGACAAACCAGCGAGGAATAGGATTCAACATCACCTGCCATTACAGAGAAAAAAAACATGGAAGGACAATCTGACCTGTCACTCTAGATGATTGACAGCTGAAGATGGCAGAGCAGCGGGGAAGAGAGGGCGTGAGGGAGGAGCAGATGTTGTGGCTCTCAGCCGTTGGCTGTTTAGTTGCACGCTACATTGGGTTGCATCTGGCAAAGGATGGGTGACATCCTATTGATGGTGTTTGTGTAAGTAGGAGGGAAGATCTGCATGAATGTGTACCCACAGGTGGCCATGTTGCCTTCAAGTGACTCGCCCTCATAAGGTTAATTCATAATTCATGTTGGAGAGCCAAACATAAGCAAACACCCAAACAAGCGTGAATGGAGGGGAAGGGGAGGGAAGGGAACAGGCTGTTCACTTGGCAAGGAGTGGCGCGTTATACAGCTAAATGTGTCAGATCTCGTCCCCAGGACCCTTTAGCGCCATCAATATTTTATTTGACTGCAACATTGGTTACGGAGTCAAAGACTCAGGCTCAGGAGGGGACAACAGAAATGTCAGCTCTGCTCAGCGGTTTACCCACAATGCACGAGGAGAAGCTTGTTCAGCAGGAGTGGTTTTCCTTCTACTTTGAAAACAATTGACTTTGATTTTAAGTTATTTCCTTGACTCCCCTCCCTCTCCTCGTCCTGGCCATGAGCCACATGAGACAGCAGGCCCAGGGCTTGATGAGACTCTTCATTATTTAATGGTCACAGTGGGAGCATGGAGAATATACCATCTGCTGTCTCACAGAGAAAAACACCAAATCTCTGGGTGGTACAAGGGGGAGGGGGAATCAATTTCCTTGCTATTGACGACATAGCTGCTGGTGGTTCCACTCTTAAGAGCCATGTTCTCAGATTACGCATTTGCAATATGAAGAAGCAGTTCTAAGAATTTATTTGTTTTCCAAAACATGAACAAGGAAACGTTAAGGTTTTAATGGTCAATGTGGGAAGCAGAGTGGACCATTAGTGTTAGGACAGTCCTCCCTTGCTCAGCAATTGGTCAGAAAGTTTGTAAGTTGTGGTGAGAGTGGCCTTGTTCTGGTTTTAGGCACAAGAATTAGTCAAGGACTGTGCACATGTCAACCTGCTGTCCTTTAAAGATGGCCACAGCCTAACACAAAAAAGTCTGAACTGCACCGCAAGGTCACACAGGAGAACACAGGATCAAGAATCTTTACTCTTTCTGTTTGTGTGATGGAAAACCTCCAGGATGTGAACTCTAAAATGCAACTTTAACCTACTTCAAGGCCAAAAGGAAAACAATGCTTTTAGTGGAGCCAGTAAATGGGAATGTGCACTTTTTCTTTATGTCGAAAACGTTCCCTTATATATTCTGAGGTAGCACCTGTTGCTCCCAAACAACTTTGTGAAGCTGGTGTTTATGAAGTGCAGCAGGAGAGAACCACTTACAGCAGGGATAGTTGAGCAGCATGATGTCGTCGATGGCGATGTAGCCCCGCCCATCCCTGGATACCATCGCCTCGATAAGCACCTGAGGAAGACGAGGAAACACATAAATGTCAATCGTAATTTGTGCCATCATTGAAATCTGCACAGGAACAAAATCGTAGACATTTTGAGAATGTCAGGTCTCCGGGTACCTCTGTCATGCCAGAAACACACTAGCAAGCTGCGGCGCAGCAAGAGAAGCGAGGGGGGCCATTAAAGCAGAGGACCGAAGAGATGGATACATCTGGCTACTGTCCTTGGGGCCCTCAGAAATAATGGCTTTACCAGGAAGCGCAATGTATTTTATGAGTCATGGGGCCTATTGAGCATTCTGGACACAGGGCGCTGTGAGGCCATAACAGCAGATAATACCAGCAGCACAGGGTCATGCGACTCCAGGGATGGGGGACAGGCCTCCATAGCAGGCCTGTGAAACAATAAGGTGGACGGTCCGTCCCATGAAACCTAATCAATATCAAATCACCATCCCTGAGAATTGTGGGGGAGTTACGAGACACTCGGGGTTGAGGGCTGGCATTACCGCACCAAGGACGCCTCTCCATTGGCCAGTTGTCAGGACAGCCCTGAGTCATCGCTCAGCACAATGGCTTCAGTGCCGGGTTATCAAAGGGTGCCCGTCAAAAGGGTTAGATTTTTTTTTTACGAAGTTATGACATGCAAAGTACCTTAAATTACCACGGATATGCATTTCATGTACGTTTGGCCAATTGAAATGTTTATAAACTGCCGCCATATAGCACTGCCATCATTCATAATGGGCCTTACTGTGCGTTCACACCAAAAGACACTTTTGTCGCCGGGTCGCATTGTCGTCCAAGTTTTGCAGCGCGACAAATCATAATCTGTCTCTGTGCAAGTTTTATGAGGTGAACTTTGTCGCACCACATCTTTTGCCCGCCAACGGTGCTTCATGCCAATTCATTCTCAACCATGGCCGAGATAACCACCATTGCATGTCGTTACCTGTTGTGGAAGAGGGAGAGACGTCGGAATGCCCGTCGTGGCGTCGTTTATGGGTTCATATCATCCAGAGGTGCAAACAGCTTTTGGCCGTGATATTATATATTATATTATATAGATATTTATATATTATATTATATAATATTATATAATATTACATATAGAGCTCCGGGAGTCGCAAACGGCAACAATCACTTTCTCCTCCATGCTGCGGTTCACTGCGGAGTGCAGGGAACGATTGGCCTGGCCGGTTGAACGCTGATTGGCTGTTACGTTACGTCACCCAGGGAGTGAATGCTGATTGGCTGTCATCACGCGAATGTCACAGCAAAGTTCAAATATTTCAACTTGAGCGAAAGTGTCGCGCTGCAAATCCTCGTGAACGGACTCGCCCGTGACAGGGCTTTTATGCCGCGCCACAAGTCAAATCTTGCCGCAGGTTTTTCTAGCCACAAATTTCGCCCAATTCGCAATTCAAGTTGTGTCGCCCCATCGCGTTTGGTGTGAACGCACAGTTATGAAATACTTTTAAGTTCACAGAAAAGGTAAGTGAAACAGGTGGATGTCAGCAATACCTCGCAATTAGTTTGAGATAAAGGCCCAATAGCATGTTTAGGTCCAGGCTCTTGTCATCTTGTGTCTAGAGAACGGAGACTCCTTTACGCCTGCATGTGCCATTTATCCTCTGCAGCTTCTCCACAATGCAGCAGCCCAATTTCTCCCACGCCCAATTTCATTACACTGACTACTGGCGGCTGCTCAACCCGATTCAGGTCATTGGTTCTTGCCTACCGTGCTGCGTATTGCTCCGGCCCATCCCAAATCCAGGACATGGTCGGACCACGAACCCCAGCCCGTCCACTACCATGCTTAATGGCTTGCTACTGACCTCAGAACAGCTGAAACCATACCCATCTTCCGTCTGAAAACTCTTCAGGTCAGACTGTAAAGAAACAATTAATTATTCTATCTCTTGTTTCTATATTGTAGCACGTGTTTTGTACTCAAATGATTCCTGCACTTTTCGTGGTTATATCTTCACTGTCAAATGCACCTTGCTTTGGACAAATGTGTAATGTAATGTAAGGTGGTGTAATATGTTGTTTGTACAAGAACACTGTGTAGGTTATCTCGTGGGTTCTGCGCTCTACACCTTACAGGCACACGGACCCACCCAGGACCTCTGCCACCATTCCAGTCTTTTCTTAGTGGGCAGGACAGAAATAGCCCGGCCCTCTGGACCACAGAGGCTCTGTTACAGCAACAATCGGCATCACAACCCTGACCGGACGATGACCCCTCCCTGGGCTGTACCGGTGCCCACGGACCTCCATGGGATGTGAAGAAATTGGGGTTAGCTGTGAGGCCTGGGCTGAGAATGAGACAGCTCAGTGTGTAATGTTGTCAAAGGAAAGATAAATTAAGCTTGAAATTTAGCGGTGAAAGAGGTAGGAGGAGGGGGGGGACAGGGGTAGTGGCACCAGTAGAAGACATTGTGGGGAGGGGAGGGTTGAACGAGGGCTAAGGACGGAGTGGGGCCTGATTGAGTGCTAGAGCGACCCTGGTGAGTCTGCAGACGGGTGCTTGTCTGGCTGGGGTTAAACGCCAAGGCTGAGCTGCTGCATGTCGGAGAGGACGGGGGAGTCTGGATGGTGTATGGAGACGGGGGAAGGGATGAAGTGCCATACTCATGTCTACTTTGAAACGTTTCATTTAATTTCACCATGTGTCTCTTTTCCTTTAGTTCTTTCTTCATTGTTTTTTATTCTTTATCTTTACTATATTTACTTTTTATTCTGAAATTGTGTGTGTGTGTGTGTGTGTGTGTGTGTGTGTGAGTGGTGTGAGTGGCTGGCTGGCTGCCTGCCTGCCTGTGTGTGCAAAAGCAATTCATCAATATTCTACAACTTGCACCGATCACCTGTAGCATTAATGTAAGTGTTGAACTGCTTATCTTACTGAGAAGACACACTGCTTGTCTTAATGCGATATTCAGACAAACTGCTTGTCTTACTGCAATATTCAGACAAACTGCTTGTCTTACTGCGATATTCAGTCTGTCATTCTGAGGAACAGACACACTGCTTGTCTTACTGTGAGACTTAGTAACATTGTATGTCCTACTGTTAGACTCAGAAACACAAAGCAACACAAAGTACCTTGAAGACTAATTGAAGGTGCCATTAATCTAAGCAGAGCAAAGGCGCTCAGTATGAAATTGATTGCAGGTTCATCTATAATTGTCTTCACTATGATACAGGAGGTTATTTGGAGGGATGTTTAGTGAGTATGTATTTTAATAAACAACCAGCTCACATTTTATTGATATCCTAAATTAATTAATCCACGCCCTCCAATACATTTCAATCGTCCCTTCTCTGAAAGGCAACATAATCTATCTATATATATCGCCTGCTGACAAAAATGCCATAAAAGTTGTACACAAAGTGATCCACAGCTTCAATAAAACATATAATGCTAGATTTTATTTAATCACTGGCTAATGTCTAAGGGGAAAGTCGTCAAATCAAAAAATAAATTATTTTTGCTATAAAAACCTCCAGTATCCACTGATTTCACACAAGGCCGGCGAAGCTGTGAGGCGGCAAGGCCTTGCACTCATCATTACACCCATCAGAGGGAGAGATCGCCGTCTGACACCCTCACACACAAAGGTTGAATGCTCAGGTACAGCCACCCAGGTGGAAAATGCCACAGGATGAGAGTCGGTGGAGATACTTAGGACACCGTGTCAGGAATCTCAAATGGTTCCCGGCCACGTAAAACATTTTATATTTTCCGTCACCACAGGCAGCTGCCTGGAGGTCTCAGCAGGGGTTGGGGGAGAATACGAGAGATTACCAGACAAAGCTGAAACATAAGTATTCTAATGAGTATTTTCTTTGCCGTGCCTTTGATGTATCTCTGGTTTCCTTAACTTGCGGCTCTTCAAAGGAAGAGTCTGCGGTACAGAACTACTAACACAATAATACTTAATTCCTTGGGTGCAGGAGAACCATTGGCCTAATTTGAGAGGCTAGGCTAAGCAGAGTTTAGATACACTGCATGTTTCAGCTATATATATACACATCAGCTGTGTGCATTTTATTCAGAGATATCCAGGATAAACAGGGTTGGGTACAGGAATAGAACAGAAGAACAATGTGTACAGAAAGGCTGGAGAAATCCAACTTATGAGAGAGGAGAGCAAGCTAGAGATAGTGGATTTAGAGAGAGAGAGAGAGAGAGAGAGAGAGAGAGAGCGTGAGAGAGAGCGTGAGAGAGATATAGAGATACAGACAGACAGACAGACACAGACAGAGAGACAGACAGAAAGAGAAGAACAGAGGAAGAGCCACGTTTCCAACTCTAGTTTGCTTGTCTTCGACAACCTGAAATATTTTATATTTGATAGCAAGGTATCCAAGGTATTGCACATGTTTTGACCAATAAATGGTAAAGAAATATGGCAGTAGCAAACAAACAAAAGAAATGTTCTACTGGAAACATCTCAAGCTGATCTCACTATCTCTTCCCTCCACCTATAGATGGTAGGAATCAAGAAAATGTGCATGGTATCCATATAACAGCTAACTAAATCGACAGTTTTCCAGAATCTCAGGGGTGATCAAAAATAGTACCCTCTGGTTAACGAGAGGGTACTGAATTAAGACTAAAGCAATCTATGCACCAAAGACATCACAGGATGACTAGAATGAGAGGTTAAAATCAGCTCTCACTGCTTCAAAGGACTACTGCTGCATGTCATTCTGCCCGGCTTACTTTAAAAATATTTTAAAGTTACAGAGGTTGCTGCCAACATGCCTGAAAGCTTTAAGTCCCTGGTGAACACAGAGATAACCAAGACATTCATCCCAGGCTTAAAACATCTACAAGACTCGCTGTCCTCCCTTCCCAGGCATTGTTCCTGCACTCTATGGTTTATGCAATAGTTTCTGTCCGTATCTGCGCTCATACACCAGCGGAGGCCGCCTGGCCCTTTCGGACACTGCTCTCTTGACACATCGGACCCAAACACTTACTGTCGTGGTGATGCGTTGCTTTCTATAGGGCGAGGCCCACGCGAGTTCTCCAATCTCAGGAGATGTGTAAACGGCTACTAAGGGACTGGTAATGTAAAATGAGGTATGAGATTGACCGGACCAATTGTTTAGTCTCTGACTGGCGAGTAGGAGCGCATTAGCATGGGGTCAGCTGAAGTAGTGCTGAAAGGTGGAAGAGGAGAGGGAGATGAGAATGAGGAATCAACATGGTGCGGTTTTATGGGTATCCGTGGGAGGAAAATTTGGGAGAGAAAATGGTACATGGTGACAAAAGCCCATGATCTCGGAAGCTAATTTAATCCAATACATTTTAGACCTGAACCCTCTCTACTAAATAAAATATTAGCACTTACCATCAGGGGTTTAAACTGTTTTAAATTTTGGTGCTACCATTTTTGTTGTACTCCTCCACCATTTTGTACAGCTCCCTCTCATAGTCCATAATACCTTCATTCTCCCCATGAAGCATCTTTCTGGCAGCACTGTTGCAATGTTGACTCACCTATGAGCCATTTGTATTTGTCTTTAACAGAGTAATGAGGAGATATATGCATCTCCACATGGCGAGT
>NW_028179497.1:0-4321 GCF_964030765.1 Micromesistius poutassou | reverse complement strand
CTGGGCTGCCTCTAGAACCTACTGACCTCAGGTCTGGAGGCTGGGCTGCCTCTAGAACCTACTGACCTCAGGTCTGGAGCTGGGACCAGCAGCAGTCCATTAAGGGAGGGGAGGCTGTGGTGGTGGAGAACACCACCCCTATGAGGACAGAACACCACCCCTATGAGGACAGAGGACACCACCAAATAATAATAATAAATAATAATAATCCATAATAATTTATTGAGCTGAACAATATTTAGAATTTGTTTTCAATTATCTATACCCTTTATATGATTTTAAATCTGTATTTGAAGAGAGGGAGAGAAAGAGAGAGAGAGAGGTAGGGAGAGGGGGAGAGAGAGAGAGAGAGAGGTAGGGAGAGGGGGAGAGAGAGGGAGAGACAGAGAGGGAGAGAGAGAGAGGTGGGGGGAGAGAGAGAGAGAGATAATTGGAACCAGATCTTGGTGGAATGTGGGGTGGCAACAATACAAACTCACACACACGTAAATGCAAACTTAAATATGAGCCTGTATGGCTGGTTGTAGGCTGGTTGTACATGCTGGTTACAGGCTGGTTGTACATGCTGGTTACAGCTGGTTGTACATGCTGGTGTAGGCTGGTTGTAGGCTGGCTGTAGGTTGGTTACAGGCTGGTTGTAGGCTGGTTGTAGGCTGGTCCTCACTTACCACAAACTGCCTGTCATGCGCATGATTAATGTGTGTGTGTGTGTGTGTGTACCTGCTGTAACTGGTTTTGTAGAAATCATTAGTAACTTCAAAGACTACTGGAGACACACCAGAGTCATATATATATATATATATATATAATTGGATCACATCTCCAGATGGGGTCCTGTGGCAAATAGAATAAAGTTACCTACACGTTGATTTATATTTAGACTGATGTTTTTATCGGGACTTTAAGGGACTGTTAGCTTCATGCTAGCTGTTGGTTGTACAGGCTGGTTGTAGGCAGGTCCTCGCTTACCACAAACTGCCTGTCATGCGCATGATTAATGTGTGTGTGTGTGTGTGTGTACCTGCTCTAACTGGTTTTGTAGAAATCATTAGTAACTTCAAAGACTACTGGAGACACACCAGTCATATATATATAGCTGGGTCTGGCTATGTGTTAGCTTCCTGCTAGCTTGGTCTGGCTATGTGTTAGCTTCCTGCTAGCTTGGTCTGGCTATGTGTTAGCTTCCAGCTAGCTGGGTCTGGCTAATGTGTTAGCTTCCTGCTAGCTGGGTCTGGCTATGTGTTAGCTTCCAGCTAGCTGGGTCTGGCTAATGTGTTAGCTTCATGCTAGCTTGGTCTGGCTATGTGTTAGCTTCCAGCTAGCTGGGTCTGGCTAATGTGTTAGCTTCCAGCTAGCTGGGTCTGGCTAATGTGTTAGCTTCATGCTAGCTGGGTCTGGCTAATGTGTTAGCTTCCTGCTAGCTGGGTCTGGCTAATGTGTTAGCTTCCTGCTAGCTGGGTCTGGCTATGGCCGTTTCTCGCGTTCTCGTCTGTACTTGTGTGTACTTGTGTACTTGTGTACTTGCGTTCTCGTGAAAACGTCATCAGTCGTAGCCCAAGTACTGTTCCAATTCAAAGTACGCATCAAGTCAAGTACAGTCGTAAACCCTGTGTGTGTTCTCAATGTGTTCTTAAACTGGCCACGAGGACGCATCAGAGGTGACCTGTGTGGACTTGGGACCGTTAAATATCCCAGGATGCATTTTGCATTCCCATCTTTTAAAATATTAGTATGTAAACTATAATGATAAGCTATATATAGGAACATTTTACATATATAACAAATGTAGGCCTATTCATTCAAGATACTATTTTAGAATGAAAGAGGCTGGGGTTTAGTTTTATATAATTAGTTTATGTTCAGTATGCCTACATGAGGCCGTAAAGCAGTTGACAGAGCTGAGGTGGTGACGTCATCCAGTCCGCTGCTGCTCCTGCTGCAGGTGCGGACTCCTCGGAAGTCTGTACTTGGAAGTCCGGACTTGCCAATTTACACACTTCCAAGTCCGTGAGTCCATAGTTCGCGTACTTGGTATTGAGAAACGGCTAATGTGTTAGCTTCCTGCTAGCTGGCTCTGGCGGTGTGTTAGCTTCCTGCTAGCTGGGTCTGGCTAATGTGTTAGCTTCCTGCTAGCTGGCTCTGGCTAATGTGTTAGCTTCCTGCTAGCTGGCTCTGGCTAATGTGTTAGCTTCCTGCTAGCTGGGTCTGGCTAATGTGTTAGCTTCCTGCTAGCTGGGTCTGGCTAATGTGTTAGCTTCCTGCTAGCTGGGTCTGGCTAATGTGTTAGCTTCCTGCTAGCTGGGTCTGGCTAATGAGTTAGCTTCCTGCTAGCTGGCTCTGGCGGTGTGTTAGCTCCTTGCATGGTGGCATAACCACACAGGAAGTCAAAATGCTCACTTCCTGGTTATAAATGATTTAACTATTGGCTAAGATGGTGTGACCTCATTTCCTGTCTGTAGAACTTCCTATCAAAAACATTAGTGTGTGTGTGTGTGTGTGTGTGTGTGTGTGTGTGTGTGTGTGTGTGTGTGTGTGTGTGTGTGTGTGTGTGTGTGTGTGTGTGTGTGTGTGTGTGTGTGTGTGTGTGTGTGTGTGTGTTCCCTGTACTTGTCATATCTCACAGTGGTCTGCAACATTCCTCATTCCTCAGCTCACACACACACACACACACACACACACACACACACACCACTGCAGAAATGGTGTGTCATCATAGATCATCATCATCGTTTCATCACAACATCATGACATCATAAATCCTCCTTGTTTCATTGTGACATCATACGTTCTGGTTGTGTCATGACATCACCATTGACCATTGATACTTGTACGTATCTTAACTTTTGTCACTTTTGTCACACTGCTATAGAGGAGTATCTGTTACTCCTACTACTGAGTAGTATCTGTTGTTAGTCCTACTACTGGGTAGTATCTGTTGTTAGTCCTACTACTGGGTAGTACCTGTTGTTAGTCCTACTACTGGGTAGTATCTGTTGTTAGTCCTACTACTGGGTAGTATCTGTTGTTACTCCTACTACTGGGTAGTATCTGTTGTTAGTCCTACTACTGGGTAGTATCTGTTGTTAGTCCTACTACTGGGTAGTATCTGTTGTTAGTCCTACTACTGGGTAGTATCTGTTGTTAGTCCTACTACTGGGTAGTATCTGTTGTTAGTCCTACTACTGGGTAGTATCTGTTGTTAGTCCTACTACTGGGTAGTATCTGTTGTTAGTCCTACTACTGGGTAGTATCTGTTGTTACTCCTACTACTGGGTAGTGAGTAGTACCTGTTGTCACTCCTACTACACTCTGACTAGTATCTGGGGTGGCTGAGGAGGTGGAGCAGGTGGTGGTGTACCCAGAGGGTGGTGGTGTACCCAGAGGGTGGTGGTGTACCCAGAGGGTGGTGGTGTACCCAGAGGGTGGTGGTGTACCCAGAGGGTGGTGGTGTTCCCAGAGGGTGGTGGTGTATCCAGAGGGTGGTGGTGTACCCAGAGGGTGGTGGTGTACCCAGAGGGTGGTGGTGTACCCAGAGGGTGGTGGTGTATCCAGAGGGTGGTGGTGTACCCAGAGGGTGGTGGTGTACCCAGAGGGTGGTGGTGTACCCAGAGGGTGGTGGTGCGACTCCCAGCTCCCTCCATGTCGGTGGAGGTGACCCTCTAACCTGAGGGCTCTGGGTTCTGTTGTTCATTATCCTGCGTTCCTCCTCTGGGGTTCAGACTGTCGTCCACTGGTCCTCAGAGTGTCGTCACGTTTACATTCAGGGCGTTAGGCTCGCCTGTAGGCTGAGCTGCTGCACCACGCTGAGCTCTGTTTCTTCTGCTGTGCTCCAGTCACGACTCACCACTTGGTAGCGTTCCAGGCAAGTCACAACAACAAACCTTTCTGCAGCTCTGTGGGCTGCCAGCCTCGATTAGAGGGTATGCTGCGCTCAAAGCCGGGCTACGCTGGGACACGATAGCGGCTGTTTTAGCGCGGCGGTATCACCGCGGCGTCTGATGCTGCCAGCCTCACCTGGTCCGGAGCACCCCGCCTACTGACCAATCAGTCATCTTGAAAAACCTTCACGTTGTCTCACGTGTAAGATGATGTGATATACGACCCAGGGGGAGCTCCGCCCATCCACACACTGTGGCCCTCACAGGTGCATTTAACACTAGACGTCTGTACTCGTCTTATGCACGCCTTTTTTCTGCCCGAGGTAAAGGGGGGGGGGGGGGGGGGTTGGGTAGAGGTGTCGCTGCGTTGTCTAGACTGAGACAACACAGCGACACCAACATGAGTCGTTCTAACTGGAGAGACGCTGACCATCAGGGGAGAG
>NW_028179498.1:0-7214 GCF_964030765.1 Micromesistius poutassou | reverse complement strand
TGCACAGACACACACACGGAGACGTGAGGTCATGGCTGGATACTGAGCAGAGCTCAGGAAGGCTTTGAGCCGCTGGGTTAAACCTCTGCATGCAGAGGGTTTCCTCCTGGAATATTCTGGAGACAGATTTGACCCACGAGGTGTGATGATGTGTGTGATGGTGTGTGTGTGACGGTGTGTGTGTTGATGCTAGTGAACACGATCGCACCAGTCAACCAAACAACAAGCAACATGTTCTCGTTTGAGGAGTCTGCAGATCAGACAACTGAACGCATTCATCTGAGTGACATGGAGGGACTGGCATCCAGCAAATGATCAATCAAAGCTTTATTTATACAGGTTCTACATCGCAATGCAACGACGTGACGTGATTAACGATCTAGAGCCTAGATCCTCATTATGGTAAAACGTCTTTTCTTTGGCTCTAGATCCTCCTGATCCTTGTTTGTTGCACTCCACACGTGAAGCTGGTTGGCCGGACAACGAGCACGGCCGGAGACGGTTGTTCACCCAGAAGTGTGAGTCTCTCTGTGGCCCCGCCCAACCCCAGACAGTGAGGCTCCCCTAACACAGCGGGGGTCTCTGGACGTAGAGCAACACTACAGGGGGTCTCTGGACCTAGAGCAACACTACAGGGGGTCTCTGGACGTAGAGCAACACTACAGGGGGTCTCTGGACGTAGAGCAACACTACAGGGGGTCTCTGGACCTAGAGCAACACTACAGGGGGTCTCTGGACGTAGAGCAACACTACAGGGGGTTTCTGGACCTAGAGCAACACTACAGGGGGTCTCTGGACCTAGAGCAACAATACAGGGGGTCTCTGGACCCTAGAGCAACACTACAGGGGGTCTCTGGACGTAGAGCAACACTACAGGGGGTTTCTGGACCTAGAGCAACACTACAGGGGGTCTCTGGACCCTAGAGCAACACTACAGGGGGTCTCTGGACCTAGAGCAACAAACACTACAGGGGGTCTCTGGACGTAGAGCAACACTACAGGGGGTCTCTGGACCTAGAGCAACACTACAGGGGGTCTCTGGACCTAGAGCAACAAACACTACAGGGGGTCTCTGGACCTAGAGCAACACTACAGGGGGTCTCTGGACGTTAGCAACACTACAGGGGGTCTCTGGACGTAGAGCAACACTCCAGGGGGTCTCTGGACCTAGAGCAACACTACAGGGGGTCTCTGGACCTAGAGCAACACTACAGGGGGTCTCTGGACCTAGAGCAACACTACAGGGGGTCTCTGGACCTAGAGCAACACTACAGGGGGTCTCTGGATGTAGAGCAACACTACAGGGGGTCTCTGGACCTAGAGCAACACTACAGGGGGTCTCTGGACCTAGAGCAACACTACAGGGGGTCTCTGGACCTAGAGCAACACTACAGGGGGTCTCTGGACGTAGAGCAACACTACAGGGGGTCTCTGGACCTAGAGCAACACTACAGGGGGTCTCTGGACCTAGAGCAACACTACAGGGGGTCTCTGGACCTAGAGCAACACTACAGGGGGTCTCTGGACGTAGAGCAACACTACAGGGGGTCTCTGGACGTAGAGCATCACTCCGGGGGGTCTCGTAGAGTGAGTCGTAGAGACAAAGCAGAGGCTGGCAGAGGTTTTCAGGCACTGTGTGTGTGTGTGTGTGTGTGTGTGTGTGTGTGTGTGTGTGTGTGTGTGTGTGTGTGTGTGCTCACCACAAAGCAGGGTCCGGCGGACGTCTTCAGACACTCCTCCAGGAGTTTCATCCGGAGGCGCTGGAGGTCCGGGTTGTCCCACTCCTCAGGGTCCACGCCCCAGTACAGGTCCACCACCTGCACACACACACACACACACACACACACACAGACACAGACACACACACACACACACACACAGTCAGACACACACAGTCAGACACACAAACACACGCACACACACACACACACACACACACACACACACACAGTCAGACACACACAGTCAGACACACAAACACACGCACACACACACACACACACACACACACACACACAGACACAGACACAGACACACACACACACACACACACACACACACACACACACACACACACACACACACACACACACACACACACACACACAAACACACACACACACACACACACACACACAGTTATATGGATGCATACAGACACATATCCATTACACAAACTATTGTGTATTGTCAAGTAGGGCTGATTTGTTGGAGACCAAGAGACAGAAAGTAGAGCTTATGTCTATGGGCATCTAGGGGATTACCTGGGAGGTGTGGTGTGTCCCTGGGCGACCAAGGGGATTTATTTTGTACATTTTGTACTCAAAAGGGACAAAGGGCATTTGTGAGCAATGTATGTCTTGTTTTTGTATAACTTCACATGACTGTTTACTCTATTTTTTATTTACTATTTTTTTTTTATAACCATAATAAGTATATCTTTACTAACACCTTTACTTTTTCTAATAGACTAATTAAGTATATCTGTATTAATGAACAAATGACAAATGATTAATTAATGAGCACATAAGAGAAAACAGAGCACTTAGAATGATTGAGCACTTGTGAGCAACCTCTTGGTTTTATTGGATTGTTATTGGATTGTTTTGTTATGTACCTGACAGAAGATGATACAGAACTAAGTATGGAGATCCATAAGTTTGGAGTACGTGCGAGGGGACTTATTATCTCCTTAAGTTTAAGTTAAGGTTAAGGGATTAGTTGGCATGGGAGGAAGATAAGGGACACGGGTGATGATGTCCGGGCTAAGGGGCTGGGTCTTATCAGTGTTTTGTCAACAAATTGGATGTAGGTACTGGAGTAAGGTATGTGGGGACGAGTTATGGCCCCGCTGCATAGATAACAAAGGGGAGGTAACTAAGGTAAACCTCCTCAATAAAAGGAGCTGGAGAACACGGTAACAACGAGGAGTCTACACCACGGGGCTCCGTGTAGGACCTCTCCAGACCCTTTGTGAACAACAAACCTTTGGACTTAGAAATTTAGAAAGAAGCTCTCTTCAATACTCGACGGATCCTGACAGCACGACCAACACCAGCCTCTCCAGCAGTTTGTGAAGGGAGGACTCCTCCCATAGCCCTCCGGGGCTGTGAAGGCTACCAGCTGTGGGACGTTCTAAAGATACCTTTTTCGGCCGTAAGGAAAGATTGAGCTTCCCTCTCTTTCTCTCGCTATCCCGGATAATCATTGGAACCGACAAAGAGAGGTAGAATTCGGCAACCAAACTATTTCAGGTTTACCACGTTTTCAGACAACCTCACATGATGTGTTCTAGATGTATTTTTTTATCTTTTATCATCTGTTTAGAAGTTTATCTGTTTATCATCTGTTTAGAAGTGTCACGATTCATTCTTTTAATCATTATAGCCTGTGTTTTATCGTTCTTTTTTGATGGCCTTTTCCGCTTACTGCAATGTCCCAAATATTAATCCTGCTAATAAAACTATATTCAAACCATCCTTTTTGATCATTCAAGGGATCCATCACAGAGGGGATTAGAGTAGAAGCTTCCATGGACAAGTCAATTGATACAGTGTGAGCACCGTGGATCTGAGGGGTTACCTCGTACAAAGAAATGAAACTTATCCCGGGAGTTAGTTTGTTCCAAACTCTTAAACAATCCCAGCAAACGACCAAGTGCACGGATCCCAGAGGTGAGCTATCACCACAGGCGTGGTCGCTACGCCCGGTCCTGACCTCGGTTATGCTCGAGGGGGGGGGGCACTAGTTTAAGCAGGGTAGGCGTCTGATACGAGGTAGTCAGGGGCTGGGCGAGGCGGCCTGTTACCACCGTCACTGGATACAGGCTTCACAGACGCCTCCCGTGAGGTGGCATAGTTGACGGATCTAACAGTATGTATATTGTATACATCGCACATGAATGGTCATACATGCTGTTCAGTATAAATAGCTCTAGATGCACAAAGACGAACTACGGAACTAATCATCACTGTTTGACTGATTAGAGTTCAGACTCACTGCTTTGGATCGGCAGTGAACCAGCGTGTGTTAATCCTTCATATCAACATGTGGCTCCTGTATTGATCCACTGCACTCCTCTCTAGTTTGACCTTCATGTGAGTCGGACTACACCCTGGTAGACATGCTCCTCCCTCCATTGTTTCTCTGAACCTTTGCATTTTGAAGACTTCATGTCAAACAAAATGATCAACATGAACAATGAACACCCGATGCTTCACTCTTCATGCTTCACACCCTGACACTTGGCTTTGTCGAGGCATTCAGAGTATTTCCCACACCTATGTCAAACTGTGTTTTGTTCCAAATATATTCTCCCTTCAACACAACCTCCTCATTTGGTAAACCTCAACTGTACGTGACATGCAGTTTGTTTCGCAGGCGAGCATTCAGCTGAGTTACACGACAAACCATGAAACGATCCCAGAGGAACACAACGTCCACCAATCAGAGAGTGAACCAATAGAATCAACAGATAAAGACCAGATTCAACTGTTACTACACGTCATCTAGCTACTATTAAAGACTATTAAAGACTATTAAATACTCCTTAACACAAAGGGGCTTTCAAATCCTCAATCACAGTCTGTATATATGTGTGTGTGTGTGTGTGTGTGTGTGTGTGTGTGTGTTTTCTTTGTGTGCGTGCATGTGGCACATGTGAGTGACCACATGTGTTGTGAAAACAATGTCACCTTCATGCACTCTTTCACACCCAGCTGATTGTGGCCACACACACACACACACACACACACACACACAGCACCGCAGGGGGTCTTCCCTCTGACTGATTTGTCATAATTGTGTCGACAGTCAGAGAGCTGCAACTATAAACAGCTCTGGAGGGAGGCTCAGCCTGTGAGGGGGTGTGTGGGGGGGGGGGGGGGGGGGGTGTGGGGTGTGTGTGTGGGGGGGGGGGGTGTGTGGGGGGGATCTGTCAATGTGTGAGGCCAGTGAGGCTGTCCTCGGTGCTCAGCACTGGCCCCCCCCCCCCCGGCACTATGGGGGTCTTTATCCGGTTTCCTGTCACTAGTGCACCGCTGGACCGGAGACGAGGACCGACGTTGTAAACAAGATGTTGTGCAACGTGTCGACCCCCTCAGAGCGTAGGCCTCAGCGGAGCGGCCTCCACCAGCACCACCTCCAGCCTCCACCCTCACCCTCCAGCCTCCACCAGCACCACCTCCAGCCTCCACCCTCCAGCCTCCACCAGCACCACCTCCAGCCTCCACCCTCAACCTTCAGCCTCCACCCTCACCCTCCAGCCTCCACCCTCACCCTCCAGCCTCCACCAGCACCACCTCCAGCCTCCACCCTCCCCCTCCAGCCTCCACCCTCACCCTCCACCCTCACCCTCCAGCCTCCACCCTCCCCCTCCAGCCTCCACCCTCACCCTCCAGCCTCCACCAGCACCACCTCCAGCCTCCACCAGCACCCTCACCCCTTCAGCGGCCAGCGGGGACACTGGGTGGAGGGGCGGGGGGGGAGTGGGGGGAGGACTAGGGGTTGAGGGGCGGGGGGGGGGGGAGTGGGGGGAGGACTAGGGGGTGAGGGGCGGGGGGGGGGGAGTGGGGGGAGGACTAGGGGGTGAGGGGCGGGGGGGGGAGTGGGGGGAGGACTAGGGGGTGAGGGGCGGGGGGCAGTGGGGGGAAAGAGGAGGAAAAGACGTGCTGCATCAGCCCGCTCAGGGCCGGCTGTCTCTTTCCTTTTATGCCTCGCTGCTCTTCAGACTCCGGCTCAGATGAGTAGCGCTCTCCTCCATCGACCATGACTGACAAATCTGCAGCGCTGCCAGAAAAAGGGACGAAACGTCCGACGGTGGGAGCGAGGAGGGGACGGGGGGGGGGGGGGAAAGGCGCTGGGAGAGCAGCGACCGGCCCGACAGCAGAGGGGATCTCTGTGGACGCCGATGAAGGAACGGTAACGCCGAACAACCAGCCTCCCACCGCTGCTCTGTTTGGGGCGGTGCGCGGCCTCGCTGTGGGACATGCTGGCTGTCCGGGTGCCTACCACGCTGCCCGGCTCTCCGGTGCTGACGTGTTGCTGGTGCCTACCTGTTGAAGGCTAACGCCTGAGAGAAGACCGCCTATAGAGGACCCTTTAGGGGCCCAGCCACCGCCCGCTCTGGGGGTGGCGGCTGGGCGATGTGAACGTGTGGTCCTGCTGAACAAAGCCAGTGTAAAAACAAGACGAAACAAGAGGAAAATCACAATGGGATGTGTGTTGGTCGAATGCGTTCACCACGGCCACGGCCGGCCGCCTCCCACTCACACACCTGCACAGCGGCAGGCCTCTCCTGCAGGGACGGAAAACCATTTCCCCCCGCATCACTCACCCGCAATCACTGCACTAATCCAGTCCTGGGCGCGCACACTTGACTCCGGCAAACTTAATGGACTTTTTATTTGTTCTGATTAGGGCGAGCAGGTGGGCGGCTGAGATAGGGTTTAGACGAGCGAGAGAGAGAGAGAGAGAGAGAGCGAGAGAGAGAGAGAGAGAGAGAGAGAGAGAGAGAGAGAGAGAGAGAGAGAGAGAGATGATGATGATGAAGACAGATGAGCGAGCCTATCATAACACACTTACACCTGGGGCAGAGGATTTAGTGTGTGTGTGTGTGTGTGTGTGTGTGTGTGTGTGTGTGTGTGTGTGTGTGTGTGTGTGGGCCGAGGAGCTTGGTAACTAAAAGCTGCTTGGTGTGGCCTCAATAGGGGGTCTTTGCCGGAGGTTGGGATTTATTTCACCCAGAGAGAGAGAGAGAGAGAGAGAGAAAGAGAGAGAGAGGGAGAAGAGAGAGAGAGAGAGAGAGAGAGAGAGAGAGAGAGAGAGAGAGAGAGAGAGAGAGAGGGAGAGAGAGATAGAGAGAGAGAGAGAGAGAGAGAGAGAGAGAGAGAGAGAGAGAGAGCGGGGGGGAGAGAGAGGGAGAGAGATAGAGAGAGAGAGGGAGAGAGACAGAGAGGGAGAGAGACAGAGAGGGAGAGAGAGAGAGAGGGAGAGAGACAGAGAGGGAGAGAGAGGGAGGGATAGTTAGTCAGAAGAGGAGAGAGAGAGAGAGAGAGAGAGAGAGAGAGAGAGAGAGAGAGAGAGAGAGGGGGGGAGAGAGAGGGAGAGAGAGAGATAGAGGGAGAGGGAGAGGGAGAGAGGGAGAGAGGGGGAGGGATAGTTAGTCAGAAGAGGAGAGAGAGAGAGAGAGAGAGAGAGAGAGAGAGAGGGAGAGA
>NW_028179499.1:0-13375 GCF_964030765.1 Micromesistius poutassou | reverse complement strand
AAAAGCCCCGTAAGCCCTTTGAGCTGGGACATATTTAGAAAACAGATAAAAGCACTTTTTACAAACTGGATACACGGTGGGCACAAAGCCGGGGTCAAGCACAACAAATTAACAGCCCCTTCTTTCTGACCGAGGAGCCCAGCGCAGGGGGGGGGGCCCAGGCCCTGAATGGGGATGGGAGGGTGGGGAGATGGGGGAGACTAGGGGAGCTGGTGGTGGTGGTGGTGCAGGGGTGGGGGGGGGGGGGAGCGAGCATCGCTAACCAGCCCCTGGAGACCAGAGGCCTGCACGGCTCAGCATTCCCAGAGCTAGGTTGCGGGCGGCTCTCTCTTAGCCATTCATAGGTAATTGGTTCTCTGGGGTCTTAGATAAATAGTGACTTACCTTCTATGTGTTTGTATTATTCTCTCCCCTCCTTTCTAATAGGAGCCTTGTTTGGAATTCCCTAATTCCAACAGATGGAGGGAGAGAAGAGAAAGAGAGAGAGAGAGAGAGAGAGAGAGGGACGGAAAGGGAGAGAAAAAAAAAGTTTGACTGCCATTCATAACTACTGTTCTATTGTGAAAGGCAAGAATGTTAGTTGTTGACCACACAGAGTTACAGGACAGGACAAAGAGAAGCACTGAGTTTCTTCTATCTTTCTGGTACTTTTTCATTACCACCCGGTGTGATTTTAGATCTTCTTGGATTATTGGTTTTTTCACACTTAAATTACAAGTTCTATTTTAAATAAAGAATTTCTTGCAATATTAGATATCAGCAAGCTGAATGAATTAAGACATCACAAATATTTGTTTGGGTCATTTTCCAAAAAAAAATGCCACTAAAGCCATTGAAATGCATGTTGGATGTCCTGTTCCCAGGGTCTGAACTAAACACTAAACAGGCAAAAAAAGGATGTGGGACCCTGCCTGTCTCTGTAGGTACAGGTCCTTGAGACAGATGCCAATACCCTATCTCCAACCTGGATTTAAATGTTTTTCATTTGTCATGGAAAATGTCCAAATTGATCAAATATCCATACATGCAACATAGATCATGTCATGGAGTTATGCTGCAAAACAAATGTCATGTTCGCGTGGGCTGTGTTCAGTCGCCAACTTAAGTTGCACAGTTGCACGGTTGTCTGTCAAGGCATTTTGATGAGATTCTCGTGTGAGATGTTAGTGATTCACTACGAGTCTCTTGGGATGAACCTATCGTAGAGCCCTTGAGTGTGGCTTTGCTGGCCTAAAGAGGGTAAAGTTGTTGTTTTTTTGTTATTGGTGTGCTGGCATGAATTCAGGTGTGAGAGTGTTGAGGAGCAGGGTTAAGGAGTGGGAATGTGTTGCTAGTGGTTTTGGGGAGGTGTGTGTGTGTGTGTAGAGTGTCAGTTTAGAGATAACAATATTGGCACTGTTGGACTCAACAGCTAGTGGATACCTCCGCTTGTGTGTGTGTGTCAGTGTCACATTTTGCTTCCCGGACGTATTTACTGTGTTTTGCTTCTGCGTGTGCGTTCCTGCGAATGCAATACCCACCAAAATAAATGCACACGTGACACAAACACACATTACTGGTAGATGAGTACTGCTCCACATTTTCAAATTTAATTGCACTTGTATGCAAGTGTATGGGTTGAAGAATAGAATACAATAGTATCCTCTTTATTGTCATTGCGCAATAAAATAAGCTAGTGCTTATGTGTTTGTGAGTATGTGTGTGTTGCCTGGATAAGTGTGTCTGTGTGTTTGTATATGTTCCTGTCTGTCTGTGAATGCCCAGGGTGTGTGTGTGTGTGTGTGTGTGTGTGTGTGTGTGTGTGTGTGTGTGTGTGTGTGTGTGTGTGTGTGTGTGTGTGTGTGTGTGTGTGTGTGTGTGTGTGTATGTATGTCGGGCTGGGGGTCCCAGCAGGGGCTGAAATAGTTTGTGTGACCCTGCCACACAGACCCTTAGATAATACAACCAGCTGATGAGGTTACCCAAACGGCAGCCCAGACCCAGCGTGCTCCTAATGATGAGGGGAGGGAGAGGGACGGAGGGAGGTGGAGAGTCGGACGGAGGGAGAGAGCCAGGGGTAAGAGGGGAGGGAGGTTGAGATGGAGAGAGAGAGAGAGATTGAGAAGTGGGGGAAGGAAGGAAAACGAGGGAGGGAAGAATATGGATGGAGAGAGCACAGGTGGGAGGAAGGCAGGGAAAGAGAGCCAGGGAGAGAGGTACTGATATGGTGGGAAGGAGAGAGAGAAAGAGGGAGAGAGAGCAAGCCAGGGAGGGCGGTAATGATATGGAGGGAGGGAGAGGGAGAGAGAGTGAGAGAGAGGGAGAAAAAGAGCGAGAGAGAGCGAGCCAGGGAGGAAGGTAATGATATGGAGGGAGGGAGAGAGAAAGAGAGCGAGAGAGAGCGAGCCAGGGAGGGAGGTAATGATATGGAGCGAGGAAGGGAGAGAGAGGCAGAGAGTGAGTGAGTAAGAGAGCGGCTGAGAGCCAGGGAATGATATGGAGGGAGGGAGAGAGAGAAACGGAGGGAGTGGGGCGGGAAGGTGTAGTGAGGCACAGGTGGGGGGTGTGGGAGAGCAGTGGGCCTGGGGGTTGAGTTTGACAAACATTTCCTGCATTCATGGGAATTCGTTGTGTGAGAAAATACACAGGGATGAATTTCACGTGCATTCTGAAAAAGTGGTCCTTTGTTTTTCGTAAAATAGTTTCTGAAAATGGGTTAGGAAAGGTGTTTTCAGGCCAATACGTTGTCTTAGAGTCTTATAATACTACTTGAATATTAAGATATATTAATATTCAGATTTCAGAGTGATGTATAAATGTTTTTGGAAGAGTAGCCATCTTATTACACTTATATTGTACGGTACTAAAGAACTTGTCTAATCCCTAATCCTTGACCCATATCTCATCACTAGATTATTGCCAATACACAACCATGATTATTCTTTCCTCCTTTCTTGCATGGGTGACCGTGTGTGGTGGTTGAACAGTGTGGCGGTTGACCAGTGTGGCGGTACTCACGCGGGGCAAGAGACACCTGCCCAACATTAGGAGGGAGCGAGAGAGAGAGAGAGAGACAGGGAGAGTGGAGAGGGTTGAGAGACGATGACATCAACTGTAATCAACCAAGGTGTCGAGGCCGGATCAGACCTTCGTCGAGGTCGCCGGAGGAAGTAAACCGTAGCAGGGGGTCTGGGCCATGTTCCCTCCCTCCTCCAATCACGAGTTCACTCCATCACTCGTTCACAGCGGTCTTCCCGCCTCGCCACTGACCTAACCTGGCCCATCTCGTCCCCCAGCACCAGGGGAACTGCTGAAGGGTGAGTGATGTGAGTAATGGAGAGTAATAGGGTCCGGCGAGCGAGTGTGACCGCGGCCCCTATTGTATCCTGTGTCAGCGGGGGTCAGAGGTCGCCCGCTGCGCGTACCCGTCCAGATCCAGCCCCAAACTGATTGGGTCGTAAATGAGTTTACCCAACACTAATTACTGGGGGCCTGCCAAACGGGCCGCACCGATTAACAGGCATGACAGCTGCCTCTGTTGCCTGGCTTGTCTCCCCCCCCCCCCACCCGAAACACCCATCTTTCTCTCTCTCTCTCTCTCTCTCTCTCTCTCTCTCTCTCTCTCTCTCTCTCTCTCTCTCTCTCTCTCTGTTTTTCACCCGCACCTATCCCCTCTCCCATCGCCCGCTTCAGCCGCCCCTCGCCGCGCTCCCCCCCCCCCCCCCCCCACGAGCTGGTTCCCATCTTGGTGGTTCTCCTGCACTGTTTGATGGAAACTCTCGTGAATAAATCTGGTGGGCTAACTTATACACCAGAAGATCTCTTCCGCAGAAATTCAGAAGAAATTCAGTCATCGTTTGGGTTGCAAACGCAACCGTGAAATAGAATCAGGTCAATTTGAACCAATATGTAATCAGGTGGTAAATCACAGAAATGGTTTCTTTATCAAACAACAAACCCCAATGTACATTGAGCCTTTTTAAAGAGAAATGGATGCATGAAGCTATCCTCTCGATCCACTACCATAATAGAGGAAGCCAGCTCCACTTCCCTTCTGTTCTTTGTGTAATGGGAAGGAACTCCACCTTTAGTGACCTTTAGGGGTAATCCCAAGTGGAGTTCCCCCTGGCACCATCATAGGGACCTTTCGGCAATCCTTGAGAAAGTGGCTAAAATGAAATGAATGCTGAACCAATTCAGTTGGCTGAATACTAACAATGCAACTGGTTAGGTCTACTTTGATTGTGTTAGATTCATATCAGCTTTGTTTTGATGAGCTAATGCCCTAAGTAGAGTTTGTTGTTTTTTGCTTGTGAACTAAGAGTTTGAGTTAGGTTCGCTTGTTACCTTGTGTTCTTAGGATAATTTGGGTTAGATTAGTTTGTGTGTTTAGGATTATTTGCATCAGGTCAGTGTGTGACTTTAAAAGAGATTGTGTCTTTAGAAGGGATTGTGTTTTGCTAGCTTGTGAATTGAGAGAAGTTTGGTTAGGTTCACTTGTAACTCAAGAAAAGTTTTTGTTATAGGGTTAGGGTTAGGGTTAGATTAAGGGTTAAGTGTTTTCAGGCTAACTTTTCACTTTAAAATATTTTGTTAATATTGTGTTGGGAGAGCTTATATTGCTCCTTCTTGTGTTAGTTTGATGTCAGATGTCAGAGTGCTTCTATCTCCTTTCCCCCCCCCCCCCCCCACCAGATCGGGGCCACAGCGCCTGCGTGGATGTGTCTTTGGTCCAGGGTGCCGACAAGCGCGTCACTTGTAGCCTTTCTCCCCAGTGTGTTAAATGGCGGGCCCTTCCCCCTGTCCATCAACCCCATAGGAGGGCCTTAAGCCTCGAGACATTGGCCCGGCCCAACAGAAGCCCCCCTACCGGTACGGCACCGCGGGCCGCAGCTCCACCCTCCACATAGAGCCTTAGTGCCCCCCTCCCTCCACACCCACCCCCACTCTCACCCCTCTTCTACCTCTCCCTCCTCACCTCCCCATGCATGGCATTCACCGCACATACCTAGGCTGCTAATTCCAACCTGCCCGGCCAATCATAGGAGCTCATGTGTGGTAACCCCCTCTTCAACTACCACCCCCCCCCCCCCCTCCCCCAAACAATGGACAGTGTTCAGGGAAGGGTCTCCACATGCAGGAGGGGGGTCTCTGGTCACTCCCGGGAATCTGTTTGTTTTTTGATTTTTTTTTTCTGAGCTGGTGCTTTATGCTGAGATCAAAATGGTGAATGACAGCTTGTCAATATGCCAACAATACGTCACTACAACGTTTTATAAAGAATAAAAATATCCCCATGTGTACATTTTTGTCTTTGTGTGTGTGTTTGTTTGTGCGTGTGTAGCTCCTTCGTCACGGGCACGGCGTGCTGCGAGAACTTCTCCCCGCTACGCGTCTGGGACGTGGAAAGGTGAGTGTCAGAGAGCCCCCCCCACCCCCGCAACATGGTTCCACCACCTCTGACCCCCCCCCCCCCCCGAGCCTCTGTTCAGCCGTAGTCTGTTCAGCTTACCCAGAGTTATGCCTTGTTTAAATACACATACGCCACACGTGAAGTGGAACCGTCGCGCTCGGATATTTGCAAATATGAGAGAGAACTGCTTTATTGTGCGCAACATCAACTCCATTCCCAGGAAAAACAATTGCTGGAAGGGTTGTCCGTTGACGTAGAGGTCTTCTGAGGTTAATCCTGTAGGAATCCTTCAACAAGTTGCCTAACATCTGCTCCTTGATGACATGAACTCACTTCTAGCAGCTTTGGATAGAACAGTCTGCTTAATGAATTATTAGAATGGATCAGAAATCCCAAGCTTTCAACGTTGTTTGTTGTAATCGTAACTTTCACACACCCGTACTGAATCTCAGATTTGCATCCCAAACCGCTCCCGAAACTCTCCTTCGGTCTCCCCTGATTGGCCATCTATAGTTCTTCCTTCTCGTCTCCTCCTGTTGTTCACCTCCTCCTGTTGTTCCCCTCCTCCTTTATGTCCTCTTCCATATCATCGTTCTCTTCTTTATCCTCCCCTTCCTCCTTCCCCGGTTTCTCATGGTATGTGGAAGATTCCCGGAATATTCCGGAACATTCTTGCGCTTTGTGGCGACAATACGGGCAATCAATGTACACAAAAGTCAGTCGGGTCCGCACATTCAACAGTCAAACACCACGACTCCGCGAGACGTCATGGTGGGCTTAAACCTGATACACCCCTGACAAGGCCGCCGTAATTCCCGGCTTTACCTGCGGCCAATCAAAAGGCTTCGACGCGACACAGGGGGCCCCACGCACTAAATGGGACGCTTCCTGTACTCAAAAAGACAGAGAAACCCGAGACAGGTGACAGAGAGAGGTAGAGTCGGGGGTGGGGGGGTAGACTGCAAAGGGAGAGAGAGAGTGATGGAGACAGAGGTGTAGTTTGAAAGAGGGGGTGAGTGGTAGAGGGAAAGAGAGGGAGAGAGACAGAGAGTGAAAGAGGGAGAGAGCGGTAGAGGGAAAGGGTGAGGGAGTTAGACTGATAGAGGGAGAGCGACAGAATGAGGTAGAGAGAAAGACACGGACGAAGGGAGAGTGAAAAGTAGGAGAAAACTGCAGTAAGAGAGAAAAATGTACTTATTTACACATTGTCGCTGTGTTAAATCGTGTTAAAATTTCTAAACAAGAAAGATGTAAAAAGCCTGTCTCCCCTAACATTATAGTGTGATCAATTCAAAAACCTTCTCCTTACATGTGTATGTCTTTTGTGTATATGCGAAAAAACACAACACATCAACACATTCTCCTCCTCCACCATGATAATCCCTTCACGAGCGGTTATCACAGACACACCACCATCACATCGACACACACACCCTCACACGTTCCCCAACCGCTACCAGCATGGACCACCGCCCCCCCCCCCCCCCCCCCCCCCCCCACACACACACACACAAACACACACACACACACACACACACACACACACACACACACACACACCCTTGCGTCGACACTGCACACTCCCCTTTGAATCACGGCCCGATCTGAGCCCTAGACATCACACGGCCCAGTGGTCCACCTGCACAGCAGCTCCACAACAACACCCCAGACAAACAGCTGCCCCGGCAGAGCCCTCTT
This sequence comes from Micromesistius poutassou, assembly GCF_964030765.1. Taxonomy (NCBI): domain Eukaryota; kingdom Metazoa; phylum Chordata; class Actinopteri; order Gadiformes; family Gadidae; genus Micromesistius; species Micromesistius poutassou. Next base: position 6,285 of record NW_028179499.1, on the reverse strand, counting down.
TAACTACACCACAACAACATGTGCGTCCCACCCGGGGACTGTTCCTGTGAAGGGGTTCCTGTGTCCCGTCTCCTCGTGGCGCTTTGTTTGTTGTCGCTTGCCGTGTTTCTTGTTGTTTGAGGCGAGACGTTGTGGTTGTGGAGAGACAGGGGATCTTAGCGGGTTGGATGACAGGACTGGTCCACACAAAAACATGAGGGTTTAACATGAGACAAGATATGTCGAGGTGCGTCACACATTGACGGGAAATCATAGATGCATTTTTGTTGACTGGTTTTTAGGGAAAACCGTGGCTGTAGGTTGCCAGGATTATACAATATAAATAATAATAAATACATTTTCTCTCATTTGTTGTTTTGGATAAAGAAGTCTGCAAAAAGTTCATAGATATTAGCAGTAATATATGGCTAACAGATACCACATGTGTTACAGTTAATAAAGTTTTACCAAGATAATAATGTGCTAGCTAACAATAGCTTTATTGCTAATCTATTTCTCAATCCCAGTTCCCGCATGTGAGCTTATCTCGTCATCTTATCATGTATCATTTTTTTATCTCAGCCAACACACCCGGGCGCTGTGTGTCACACACGGCTCATCATCCCTCAAGCGTTGCAACTGTTTGTGGCTTTCTTTCTGCACCACTTCCAGCAGGTGGATGATGGTTGTCATTGTGCTTATCAGCCTCTTCCAGGGCTGTGGTACTATGGTGTCCAGTTTCCAATCTGAAGATTAGATGTGTGCGTGTGAAAAACCAGTGTGAGTCTTATTGAAGCTTTAGCTAAACCTGTGCTAGTAGCTCCGAGTCCTCATAACTCTTCCCATTGTCTGCTCAACAAGTCACACGAGGAACAAATCATCATTTGTCTTACAAAGATAAATCGGCCCTTCTTCTGGTCAGCACACATTTTCATTTTTCAAATCGAAAAGTTAAACCTCCTAATTCATTACGGCCCGCTCACTATTTCTTCTTATAATACTGACTCCCCACCCTTTCCATTTACAAATCGCCTTCTCTTTGTTGACCCTGAAAAGTGTTGCCGTGCAAATCGGGGGGCAAAGGCAAAGAAAAGAGGAGGGCCCCATAGTGACCAGGAGCCCATTCAGCCCCTGACTCTTTGATTTTGATTTCATTTAACACATTTTTCCCTCTACCTTCCCACTTCCCACCCCACTGACTACTCCCCCCCTCCAGTGCAATTAATACTGTGTCTCATCTTCGGCACAAAGAAGCCCTATGATCACCCATACGAGATGGGAGTGTGGGTGGGAGTCAGGGCGGGCGGGCGGGTGGGCGTCGGGGGTTACAGAGGACCCCACACTAGCAGCACCTTTCGGACTGCCACCCAACTTTTCAGGCCGCCTTCGCTCATGGCTAAACACAAGAGAGAGGGGGGGGGGGTGTGTATGGGGCGAGACAAAACCTGCATCAAAGTGGAAACGTCCCCAACCGTCACTCCTGACTCCCAAGATTCCCCCCTCGGTCCCTTTCACAAACCCCAACTCTTTTCTCGCGTCTAATGGCCTGGGTGGAGATTCCTGGCATTCCTGTCTGCCACTGTGTGTGTGTGTGTGTGTGTGTGTGTGTGTGTGTGTGTGTGTGTGTGTGTGCGCGTGCACGTCTTTGTGTGTGTACCTGCATGCACTGGTCATTGTGGACAGGGCCCCCGTTGCCATCACCTCTCTCTCTCTACCTCTCTGCCAGGAAACCCCCTTTGCGTGCCCATGCTTGTGGGGACGTACCTTTGTGGGGACAGAGCGCTCCAGGGTCTTCGTCACTTTGCGATGCTAAGGCAGTGTTTCCCCTGGGACACTGCTGCCTTGTGAGTTTAGGATATTTGATGGTGCATTTTTATTTTAAGCATTTAGGGTCCTAATCATGACCAAGCTACTACTACTTCACTGGGAAATTGATATTAGAGCCTTATGTAATTTTGACGGAAATGTAATTGCATATTAATTGTTTATTAATTAAGTAATCCTGAAAGGTTGCATTTCATTTCTAAAACCAAAATATGTATAAAAAGTGTTACAACTCAGCCATTGCTTAATAATTATTGTTTTTAATACCCAGTAGGTGCCGCAGAATATTAACTTAATCGATAATCTTTTAATCGCAATAACAATATCGGGCAACATATTATCTAAAACATGTTTCTCATAATCAGTCGGCCAACATATATATTAAGGCAGATGTTGATGGGGTTTAAACGACATCTGGGAAAAGGAGATCCACAACCTTAAGAACTTGATAATTAATTTCTTACCTAAAAGTGGAGTCCCGGGTCAAGCAGGTTGGGAACCACTGGGCTGGGGATGGTGTATGTGGCTCCTGGCCCCTGGCTCCCTTCTGTTTGTTTTAGGTGCTGAAAACCCCTGCATGGGGTCCCTATTCTCCACCTGTCTGATTCCCCCAGTACGTCCCCAGGGCTCCTCAGCTTGGAGCCCAGACTTAGTCTTTATAAGGGCCCCACCGACAACTGCTGTTACAATTAAACACACACACTGAGACACAGGCAGACACATGCACGCACACACATACGCCACATGCACAAGCACAGTGTCACACTCACACACACACACACACACACACACACACACACACACACACATCAACACATAAACACACTCACCCACTAACCAATGCTGCTGTTACAATAAAACACAATCAATGAAAGATACACACACATACACATGTCAACCACTGCTGTTGCAATGAAACACACAGGGACACACATACATATACAGACACACACACACACACATCCACATACAGACACAGAAAGACACAGACACACACACTTACACACAGACACACACACTCACACACCCACTGGCAGAGACTCACACTGCTATTCTTTGCCAGTCCCAGACTTAAGAAGAGAATGCCTCCAACCTCTCCTCTTTTATTTTGAAAAGTCACTCAATTCATTCATGATTTCTTTCACTGTGTGTGTGCGTTTGTGCCTGTGTGTGCGTGTTGTGCCTGTGTGTGTGTGTGTGTGTGTGTGTGTGTGTGTGGCCCCTAAAGTGAGACCAGACAGGCTTAAAGCAGGACTTACACCCTGTATGTGGCCCCTTCATAACAATCAGTAAGTCTGTGCCCCCTCTGGGGCGGTCAGTATACTCACCTCAATGCAATCACACGGGAACAGCCCTCGTTTTTTGTAATCCACTAGTCTTCGCCTGGAATTTAGTCCTGACTTGATTGGCTAAGTAGCTGAAGTGTGTGTGTGTGTGTGTGTGTGTGTGTGTGTGTGTGTGTGTGTGTGTGTGTGTGTGTGTGTGTGTGTGTGTGTGTGTGTGTGTGTGTGTGTGTGTGTGTGTGTGTGTGTGTGTGTGTGTGTGTGTGCGCGCATGCGTGTGCGTGCGTGTGTCTGTGTTTCTGGGTGTGGATGCTTGTGTCACATATGCAGGCATATGTGAATAGGTGCATGCTGATTGTTCAGTGTTTATTGTGTGCCATTCGTTCCACTGCACTATATGCGTGTCCTACTTGCTCACAGAACCAACCTTGCACTGCAGTAGTAGTTGTAGTTGTAGTGGCGGTGGTAATCAATCCTGTGAGGGAATTTGCAGGTGTTGCAGCAGTACATTTCAGACATGGACAATGGAAGCAGTGCAAATGAAGCCAGGCTAACAGTAACACTCCAATGGGACAACACATACACGTTGAGGTGGTAGACTGGTAGTAGAAGTCGAGAGAGTGGTAGTTTTGGTTGTTGAGGTGGTACGTAGCACACGGTACACCAGGGGAAACATAACTTCCCCTCTCTTCTTTTTCTTCTTCTCCTCCTCCCCTGCCTTCCCGCTGCATGCCCTGGTCTTTCCTCTCTGGGCTCTACTGTCCATGTGATGTCTTTAGCAGCCCGGCCCCATCCCAGGGGCCCTTGCTCTTCTTAGTCGGCGACCTCTCAACCCCCCCCCCCCCCCCCCCCCCGCCACACCCCCCTCTCTGGCTTGTCCAAACGTTGGACACAAGTCTCCGCGGCACGCCGTGGCGTTTTAACCAACCACAGGAATGAATTAGCAAACAACCCCCCCCCCACCCCCTTTTTTTTTTTATAACCCTTAGCCAGGTTTTTACTGCTCCTAAGATCTACAGAGCGGATCCCAGTGAAGAACCAAATGTTGTTCAGTGATCCGCCAGCTGCCCAGTGTTCAGTCGTGGAGCACATTGAGAAGCGTTATCAGTGAGGCCTTTTTGGTGCCATCCAGTCCTCGTAAATACCTTGAGAGGGCCACCGGCGGCTGAGGGTTGGGACCACACAGGCCACGGGCCCACCAGTCCGGAGGCCGTGGTGGTGCAAGGAGCAGCACCCCTTGCTGTAATATTGAGGGCCCACTCGGTGACCTGCAGCCATCTATTGTGCAGAGGCTTGCATCTGTCCATCCTTGATTTAGTCCAATCACGGGATTGGACTAAATGATTGTGTACACTTCACCAAAATGAGGGTTGCAGGTGCCATCACGAGGAAGGGAGGACAAACAAGCACTCCTCTTGCAAGTGAAGAAACAAATATTGATTATCAGGTGGTTCTTGTTAACTCTAGTAAAGGAGTGTAGATGGCAGATATGGGTTTCAAACTCATGTTTCATGTCTCCTGCTGTACACCAGTGTTGGCGGTCTGCAGCTGGCGACCATGCAGTAGGTGTGTTCCCGCCGGCTATGACTCGTACAGGTGACTATGCGGCTCAGCCCTCCCCTGCCTGTGTGACGCTCTACAGTCAGGTATGCGTGAGGCCCGATCTCAGGTATTCACCGCCGCAAACCCAGACGTGCCGTGAAGCCGATGGTCAGAGCGAGAGAAAAAAAGAACAGAAAAACAAATCGAAAGATGGCGGCGGCGTCGTTTTGACAGATTATACGCTTTCCACCCGTCGTCCTGTAATCACGGGAGGCTCCATAAAAGACGGTGACCTAACAATTTTCCCAAATCCCTGCTGTTTCTGCTCCCTGCGTCGGCCCGTCAAACAGTAGTGTTATGATCTTAGAACATCCCCCAGCGCAGATGTCAGGGCTGTTGTAATGGGGAAAAAGGTTTGCTCCTCAGTGTTTTTGACAGTGGTTGACCTTTTCTTTGCTTGCTCGTTCAGAAAAGTTACAACATAATCGTTCCCGTCTTCAATACTCCATCCGTCATTCATCATTAAGACCATATGAATTGCTTATGTTGTGTGCGATCCAGTTGAGACGTCGTTAATTCATTTTAAATGAACCATGTTCGTATCGCCCTCTTGGATCGAATGAGTTTCCCTTTGTCCGGCATGTGCTAAGCCTCTTGGCTCTAGCAGTAGAGGGGAGGGGGTGTGAGGGTTGGGGTGGTGGTGCTTGTGGTGGTGGTAAGGGGGGGGGGGGTGGTGCTTGTGGTGGTGGTAAGGGGTCGCTACCCCACACACAGACACAGACTGAGCCCCTCATCATGGACTCCCCGTTGGCCCGGGCTTTAGTCATGAGACCCCGGTACTGGGAAAGCTCTCACCCAATAAGGCTCCCCATGGGGAAGGCTCTGGACCAATAAGAAGCCCCCCTGCGGGTAAGACCAGGGGATTACCAGCCTGCCCTCCAGGGTTTCGGCCTCCAGGGCGACAGGGGAGGGGCGCGACTACGCCGGGATCCCCGCCGCCCGGTCGCCATGGCCGGCAGCTTCCTCTAAATGGTTGCTAGGGGGCAGGTATCACGGGCACGGAGGGAATTAAACAGCAACAAAGAGATAGTTATTCTGCCATAATCCAGACCCACGGTGCAAGAGTTGCTCTGTGGCGGGAGGGAGGAGAGGAGAGGACTGACCTGCAGCGTTGAAAACACTGTGATCACAAGAGCGTGGTGCACACTGCACGGGTCACGTAGTCACACACACACACAATCACACACACACACGCTTGCTCACACTCACGCTTGCATACGCACACTCTCACGGGTTGCATGCATTAACAGGTTGCGTGCACACACATACACACAGGTCCCATACACACGGGTCACATACACTGGTTGATTACACACACGGGTCACATGCACACACACACACACGCACACACACACACACACAGGTTGCATACACACATACACACTTACACACAAAGCTAGCAGAGTTAACTTTCCTTTCACCATTCCAAGAATATTCCTCTTAATAATTAATCATTCTAAACCAATAGATCTAATGGATCATCTGCTGGTTGAGAAGGAATAAAACGCGTCAAACTGAAACTAATTCAAACACACGACACGTCCTCCTAACCTCAAGTCTACCTGTTGAAACATACATTATCATATCATTATACCAC
>NW_028179500.1:2500-6597 GCF_964030765.1 Micromesistius poutassou | reverse complement strand
TGAAGGCGTCCATGAGATTTATTTTTATTTATTTATTTTTACTTTTTTTCCCCACAGAATGTGGGCAAACATTCATATCAGAATTCACTTTTGTTTTTAGTTCCACTTATTTACATATTTTCTATTTATTTTATATTTTGTATATATTTTATGTACATAAAATATGACTTTAGCAGCCAAAATAGGTCTGCTATGAGGGTCACAATATCAATTATGCTGTGAGGCTAAGGAAGAAGACAAAGCGATAGAGCCCATCACCGACAAAAAAAGCTGCAAAAAAACCCAAATTTTTTACTCTGCACCATACAAACACCCGACACCCGACACCAGACACCAGACATGATCGCTTCCCCGCGAGAGTTCTGTTCTAGAAAAATCTCTGCTTCTTTACCTGGACCGAGTGCATCGAATAGATCAAATCCACCGTCGTCTGGTGACGCAGAAGGTGGAAGGAATACGTATTAATACTTGTAATAATAATCATTAATACTTGTGTACTTTGTACACAACAAACCGAGTTGTGGTCCAGACTCCAGCCTCGCTGTGACTTGTGGTGAAGAAGAGTTGGCCGTGTTTGTCATGTGCTCTTTGAAGTTACTTTTTTATTTTTTTCTGGTGTTATTTTTTTTTTGCACATGACTGAGAGAGTCTGTGTTTTTATGGGATTTAAAAGCGACTGGAACACGTTGTTGCGTTGACTTCTGAAAGAAGGAAACGGTGGTGTGTACCGCCCGCTGGCTTGTTTGATGGGTGGTGCCTGAGTCAATCAATACATACTGGTATGTAAAATATATATATATATATAAAAAATACATACTGGTATATAAAAAATATATATATATTACAAAAGAAAATAAAAATCAATACATACTGGTATATAAAATAAATAAATATATAAATATATATATATATATAAAAAATATACATACTGGTATATAAAAAATATATTTATTACAAAAGAAAATAAAAATCAATACATACTGGTATATATATATATATAAATATATATACATACATACTGGTATATAAAAAAAAATATATATATATTATAAAAATCAATACATACTGGTATATATATATATATATATATTTAAAAATATATATATATATATTAAATATATATATATGCATACTGGTATACAAAAATATATATATATATATACTGTATATATGTAAATAGATGGACAATAAAATAAAATAAATAAATAAATATATTGAGCCAATTAATTCTAAGGAAATTGCCTTAAGTAACAAAAACGTTAACTTGCACTCCTACTAAAAATAACTTTCGAGCTTTGTTGAACGTTGCTGATAAATAATCACATGTATATATATGGGATATATATAAATATATATATATATATCTTAAACACGTGAAGTATTGTTTATATATACACATATCTTTAACACATGTTTGTTTGCCAACTTACCACTGCCGCCTGTCGTTGGTTTCTTGGGTTTTTCAGGCTCTGGGTCTGAAAGAATCATAAAAGAAAAGGAGATGAAGATGAAAAACTACAATAAGTACGCCACTGGAACGGTACACAGCTTCTGCGTTACTTGTAGAACATATCAGTTAAAGGAAGTGGTTATAGCGATAGCGTTATTGATTTCAATATTGATCCGCGTTGCCTTCAGATACGTCCACACGTTTTGCTAGCGATAGAGCATTAGCATATATGCTATACATACTGTATATATAGCGTTATTTTTGTCTGTTTTGGAATTTTAATGCACATCTTTCCTTACCGAGCCCGAAGGCGTCCAGGAGATCGAGTTCACCACCTGGGAGAAGCAGAGGTTTGTTGTGTTTTGTATTTCATCGCGCCATTTTTGATAAATAATCATATATATATTTAATACATTCTAATAGTTTTTTCTGCTCACGTACCACCACCTGAGGAAGGTTTATATGTATATATATATTTAATACATTCTAATAGTTTTTTCCTCACGTACCACCACCTGAGGAAGGTTTCTTGGGTTTCTCTGTCTCTGGCTCTGGGTCTGACAGAGTCGTAAAGGAAAAGAAAGAAAAGACAAAGAGTCAGCTGTCTATAATATAACTACATATAACTACAGATCAAACAAATCTAAAATGATCAAATGCAACTATGTCTATAACTGTGATGGGGCAACAACAGCCATTGGAATTCTAAACTAGCTGGTGTCATGTCCAGGTCATTTCAGGCTAAGTGTTGCACAACGTTTTGCTGCACAGAGAGATAACATTTGTTTGGTCTGTTTTGTAATTTTCAGGGTTCATTATCTCTTACCCAATCCGAAGGCATCCATGAGATCGAGTTCGCCATCTGTCAAAAGCAAAAGTTTGTTGTGATTTCAATATACAACAAATATATAACATAACATATCGATTTCTTATACAACGCTCTCCGAAAAATGACAGCAAACTCTAGAATACTTAATTGTACACCGTCTCAGAATGGCTATTCTTCGTTTGTCCGTACAAAGCAGAAGGAAGGTGTGGTTTTGAAAGGAGAGGACCTTGTCTAAACTATGGATTTTTTTTTGTTTCGGCCCCCCGTCTGCGGGCCGGTTCTGGCCCCCGGGCCGTAAGTTTGACACCCCTAATCTAAAGGGGGGCTGCAGTAAAACATGATCGGCTAGCGCTCATTAAGGAGCAAGGTAGGGGTTAGACAGTGAAACTCAGATACAGGTCATTCAATCCTACCTATAAGTACATACATGAAGGGATCAACTCCGGTGTCTTTGTGTTGCGAGTTGAATACCCTATGTCTCTAATATGATCACCCACAACCTCCCCTCTATCCTGTCCTTAATAACTATGCTGTAGGTCAGATTTAAGAGCTGGCATTCCAGTGGCCTTTCTTGGCAATGCCAGACACCCGAGGAATGCTCTGCGAAAGATTTTTTTTTTTTCGAGTTTGCTGCTCTCTAGATTACCTCTGTGTGTGGGTTACAGTTTCGATTTTTAAAGGTCCACCCATGACATCCACCTACTGTAGACGTGCGCTGTGATAGATCGGTCCACCAGCCCTACCCCAGTGTAGGGCTGCTCGATTATGGAAAAAAATCATAATCACGATTATTTTGGTCAATATTGAAATCTCGATTATTCAAACGATTATCTTTGAGTTTGAAAACATGATGCATTTATTCATAATTTCTCTCCAAAAAAAAACACTTTGTAAATGAGAACTTCGAAATTTCCCCTTAAAAAATATACACAGAATGGTCAAATAGAAAATAAAGTCCAGATATGAATCCAGCTGTTCTGCAATTTCTATTAAAATAATAATAATAATATATATATATATTTTTAAAATCGTTTCAACTCGATTATATTCGTTTGGTGATCATTTCACTCTGAAATCGAAATCGCGATCAAAATTCGATTAATCGCCCAGCCTTACCCCAGTGTGTGTGTGGACCGTAGCAAACGTTGTTCTATCTATCCGTCACACACATCTAGGAGGTGGTGGACACGCCCACCTGTGATGTCATAAGGGAAGGATTCCCAAAACGGCGTGTAACGACCAATCACACTCACACCACACAACCTGGTGGCTGGCTTGTCATGTTTCTGACTGGCTACCCTTGCCTGTCAATCACAGGTGTGTGTGTGAAAGGTGCAACCCTTATTGGTGGACGTAAACGTAAGGGGGATGATTTTGAGTTCTTAAGTTTCTCAAACGTGGTTTCTCAAATGTATACACTCCCTTTAAAACTCTCCAATCCGACCTGCTGCAGCTTTAAGATACACTTAAAAGGCCACACCATGAGAACACCAGAGAAAATATTGACTCTTATGAGTTGTCTGTAGTTATATAGATAAAAACACTGTCTTAGGCCCTGTCCCAATTCTCCCCCTAACTCTAGATTTCAGCCCTAACCCTAGACTTCAGCCCTAACCCTAGATTTCAGCCCTAACTCTAGATTTCAGCCCTAACCCTAGGTTTCAGCCCTAACCCTAGATTTCAGCCCTAACTCTAGATTTAAGGCCCTAACCCTAGATTTCAGCCCTAACCCTAGACTTCATCCCTAACTCTAGATTTCAGCCCTAACCCTAGACTTCAGCCCTAACTCTAGATTTGAACCCTAACCCTAGATTTCAG
>NW_028179501.1:0-10141 GCF_964030765.1 Micromesistius poutassou | reverse complement strand
GGGGATTACTGATGTTATGTGAAACATACGTATTTTGACTGGCTGTTGTATTTTCTGTAAAGATTCCTGGAAATCCCTGGAAAAACCATTATCATTAACCCTATAATAAGTTCATTGTGTGTATATTATTATATTGTTTTTGTATAATAATTCTGTATAATGTGTGTAATTCCTGTGGTCGACTACATTCAATAATCTGTACAACAAGTACAAACACATCGATTGATTTGTGGTTTGGTTCACAGTTGGATTAAAGGTGACTGTCTCCCCCTAGTGTCCATTTAGAGGAAGTTAAGAATATTGTGTGTGTGTGTGTGTGTGTGTGTGTGTGTGTGTGTGTGTGTGTGTGTGTGTGAGTGTGAGTGTGTGTGTGTGTGTGTGAGAGAGAGAGAGAGAGAGAGAGAGAGAGAGAGAGAGAGAGAGAGAGAGAGAGAGAGCGTATGAGAGATAGGTTGAGAGATACGATAGGGAAGAAAATATACGTTAATTAAAAAAATATAATTACGTTACATAAAACCACATTCTATTATCTTCTATTTGTAATTTGGTCCTTGAGGAGAAAGCGGTTTAAAGCTTTGCTTGCACATTTTAGCTTCTCCTTTATGACAGGACGATTAAGCTATGAATAATTATACTCAGAGTATGATTGCATAAAGATTGTCTTGAGACTTTTGGCGTGACTGAACGGAAACTATACGTATAGGTTGGAAAGAATGTGCTTCACACAAATAAATTCCTGTCCTGACCACTGGGGGGCAGCAATACTCCAAACAGCAGCCCGCCCCCTTCTCCCTCCGCTCCAACTGCCAGGGTATAAACAAGGACATCACACCGTGCCCAAAAATCACAAGCACATGGGCCTTTATTTAGTGTTTCTGCTTTGTAAATTTTTTCAAGGTGCGTCTATGTTGATAAAACAGCGATTTAACACTAAGGCTGACTCAAATACATTATCCCAGCGGGCTAAAACAACCCAAGTAGAACTATGGGTTGTAAAAACCAGATGCAATGGATATACAACGCCGCCTGTACACACACAATGCTTTTCTTGGCATTGAGTACCCTTACACACACACACGCACACGCACACACACTGTACCTTACAGTCTCTGTTCCGTCTTTCATTGTCATTCACACACACATATGTACCCACACTGGCGTTGGCAGGAGTGTGTGTTATTATAAAGTGGTAGACTCTGGTCTGTAGGCCAGACTGGGGGAGTCTAGTGTGTGTATATAACCAGTTAAACAAGATGGCAGACTTAAGTCTGAACAAGCAAGGTACATTTGAGAACATTTATTTGCCCCGATCTACCCTAGTTCCCTAGTTTTAACGGTAAAAAAAAAAAAACGCTTAAAAATGGGCAGTGAATACAGTCGGACGTTTCTGGAAAAACTCAAGGACCAGATATGACATAGTTCATGAGTCACGGTACGAAGAGAAACGACACTTTCGTAAACGTAATCAAATCTCGTTAAAAAAAAAAAAATCACATTTCCAGTGGAACACGGAAGGCCGACTCATCCTCAATACGTTTTTTTTTTTTTTTTGCCCCCCCCCCCCCCCCCCCCCGTTCTAGAAAATTCCACGGAGCTAGCGCTATTAAGTGTCGGTATTTTGGCGGTTAAACGGCGGTGGCGGCGGCGGCGGCGGCGGCGGCGGTCGGGTTCCGAGTCGGAGTCAAAGTCGCTTGGCGTCCGTAAAGTAACCGCCCCGACAAGACCAGAGGAACAGTCGCTAATCCCGGGCGCTTTAAGTTTCCTTTGCACTTCGCTGTGTTTCCCCCGGTGTGATGTGGTCGGGCCGTCAGGGCCAACACAGGATGTTCTGAACTGGGGGAGGATTTGTCAAGACATTTATGGGGCCGTATATATTGGGTGTATAAACTACTACTACTACTACTACGACTACGACGACGACTATGACTACAACTACTCTCCCCCGTTTTTTTTTTTTCCGACATGTAAACTGCTGCTTTTCTCCAAAGTCTGCCTGAGAGTTTTTTAAAAGAACAACCCAAAGTGTCGGAAATTCCAAGATGTCTTCCTGATTCAAGGCTTTAGTACGGTTCTGTCTTAAATTACCGGAAAGGAAATACTGCTTGTTAATGGCTGGCATAGACCTGCACCGGTCGAGGTTAATCTAACACGTATCCGGTATCAAGTGTGTGTTTCAGTCTGTTCTGATATCCTTGATACAGTGGTTTGGATCAGATTGGGAGTTCAGCACAAGCGTTTACTAAACAAAGTCCTGAAACAAGTGAGCAGTCAACTGTTCACTGATTGCGGCAAGCTGCGGCAAATGTGAACTCCTACAGTAAATATCAAAAAGCTCTCTCTCTCTCTCTCTTCTCTTTCTCTCTGCTCTCTCTCTCCCTCTGTCTCTCTCTCTGCTCCCTCTCTCTCTCTCCCTCTGTCTCTCTCTCTGCTCCCTCTGTCTCTCTCTCTGTCTCCCTCTGTCTCTCTCTCTGTCTCCCTCTGTCTCTCTCTGTCTCTCTCCCTCTCTCTCCCTCTCTCTGCTCCCTCTGTCTCTCTCTCTGTCTCCCTCTGTCTCTCTCTGTTTCTCTCCCTCTCTCTCTCCCTCTGTCTCTCTCTCTGTCTCTCCCTCTGTCTCTCTCTCTGTCTCTCTCTCCCTCTGTCTCTCTCTCTGTCTCTCTCTCCCTCCCTCTGTCTCTCTCTCTCTCTCTCTCTTTCTGCTGCTCATTGAGTTGTATGTATGTATATAAATGCATGGTATTGTAACAACATCTGGATTAAAGCCTCCACCAAATGGCACATATTGATACTTAAAAGGAAATTAAAGGTAATGTATGCTGTAAGACCAGATGAAAAAGGGGAATTTCCTTTTTTAGCATTTAATATCCAACATCTCAAATGTACTTCAGACTTCAGATTCGGTTCTGTTCTCGTAGCGGGACGCGGTAAACGTCTATAGTGCACGCTCAGCACGGTACAGAGGTGAACCAGTGCAAGTCAACGTGACACAGAGCCAGGCAGTGCTCTCTCTCTCTCTCTAGCTCTAGCTCTCTCTGTGTCTCTCTCTCTCTAGCTCTCTCTGTCTGTGTCTCTCTCTCTTTGTGTCTCTCTCTCTCTTTGAGTCTCTTTCACTTTCTCCTTCTCTCTCTCTTTCACTGTGTGTCTGTGTGTGTGTCTGTCTGTGTGTGTGTGTGTGTGTGTGTGTGTGTGTGTGTGTGTCTCTCTCTCTCTCTCTCTTTCACTCTCTGTGTGGGTGTGTGTGTGTCTCTCTCCCCTCTCTCTCTCTCTCTCTCTCTCTCTCTCTCTCTCTCTCTCTCTCTCTCTCTCTCTGTAGGTCAGGGATGAGTCTCCCCAGACTACTCGTGGTCTGTCTCAGCAGACCTGGGGTGTTTCTGGGGGGGGGGGGGAGACGGGAGACAGACAGACAGACAGACAGACAGGCAGACAGACAGACAGACAGGCAGGTCCCGCTCGGCCTGTGATGATGTCAACGGCTCCAGCTGCAACAGCCCGCGGCACATGTTCAGAAACATGAAGGTCTCCCAAAACGAAACGCACGAGTAGCATCACGCCCGCCCCGTCTCCCGTCTCCCGTCTCCCATCCACATCTCCAGGCGAATAGTCTGGGGCCTTTATCGTCTGTGACAGACACACAGACACACAGACACACAGACAGGCAGACAGACAGACGCCTCCTCCCCACCCCCCCACCCCAGCACATGTCCTACGCTCCGTCGACTCTATCTCTGACGCGTTCGGTGAATCACGGTTCTGCCCTCCGGTTCTTCGTTCCGGCGGTGTGAGTCCAGGTTTGTAACAAACCTGTCGGTTTTTGTCGGTTTAAACATTTTGAATTAAAAATAATACAAAGAGAGAGAGAGAGGGGTCAGACCAGACGCCATGACGCCATGACGCACGCACGCACGCCGCGATGACGTTACGTTTTTTGACGTGTTTATAAGCGGTTTGGTGTTGCGGGTGCGTTCGTTTTCGAGTGGCGTTTTTTTATTTATTAAAAAAAAAAACGGGCACTCGTCCGTAGGGCCGACGGACTGGGGGTGTAAGGGGGGGGGGACAGGCTTGATATTTGATATTTTTTGATTGTTGTTCAAATAGTATAATAACGCAACTAAATGTCACGATTAATATCGATCTAAATGCAAGCTTGGAGTATTAGTTTAATAAATTGGTATATATTATTGTTAAAAAGTAAAGACTGCCGCCACTACTACTGTGAACACCCCTTTCAAAAAGTGCAAAATGGTTCAGTCCACAGCTGATCACACCGCACCTGGCGGACGGTGAGTCCTTTTCATCTGGACGGAGATGCGACGACATGTCACAGAACAGCCACAGTTCAATACATTGAAGTCTGGCTCTCCGAAGAGAAAGGTGAAGAAAGACAGGGAGGGAAGACAAAATCGAGGAAGTCAGGTTCTTCTGACTAACTTATTTTCTAAGAAAGGTGAGCACAAACGTTTAAACACACACAAGATGAAACCCCGTTCTTAACTACCTCCGTTATTGTTGCTAAAAACGGAACAAGAGACAACCCAAAGCAAGAGCAGACAATGGGCCACACTTTCACATGACGAGGCCTTGGTTATTGAGGTAAAGGATAAATTAAAAAAATAAGTACGGTAGGCTAATATTGCAAACAGTAGGCTACTGATTTGACGCAAGCTTATATTCAATTAATACTATAAGCCGTCATTAGGCCACATGACAAATAATAACCTATGGCATATAGGCTAGTTATTGCATTATTGCACCCCCCCCCCGTTACGCAGATGGTATAACCCGACGCACCAGGAGGACACAACGGCGCCTGCGCGTGGCGAACATCAGATATATATAAGCTGTGTTCGAAGTCGTTCCCTTATATTCCCTCACTCACTATTCCCTCTATAGTGTTTTATGATGTAGTGTGGACTATGTAGGGAACGAACAAACAAACGAGAATTCGGACACTGCGCTGAACATTTCTAAACGTCATTTGCGTCAAGTTTAACGCACGACGTTACCGCATTGCATTGTGGTACACGGGAGTCGTCACACGTAGGGGCAACGTCGTATTGTTCACTCAGATTGTGGGTTGTTTTATTGTCCGCTTACTATACAGTGAACGAAATGAACCGCTGAGAATGAGAACAGCGCTACACAAACGGCGAGCACCCTGTATAGTGCACGACATCCGTGATAGGGGAACGATTTCGTACACCGCCGGAGCTGCGCTGTCCAGTGATGAACGCATGCGTCAACAACGCCGCCGTACGGCTTGCCGCGGGGTAACCATGGTAACCAACGAACGTCGATGAAAATCACTTTAAATCGCCTTATTTTAAGGCAATATTCTGACATAGGTCAGACGTGTATTGATAGTATTAAATATATATATATATTTTTTAATTTATTTATTTTATTACTAGCATTACCATTATTAAAGAAGGCGGTTTATTAGAGTGATCCTGAGTGTGAAAGGACCTCCGTCCCATCGACGTTCGTTCGTTCATGGCGGGTGGTTACCATGGTTACCGTATATGTTCCACTGAACAGCGCAGCTCAGGTGATATCTAGTAAGGATATATATATATATATATAGATATCTATGAGCTGATATCTAGTCAGTAGATATATATATATGAGGTGATATCTAGTCAGTATATATATCTATGAGCTGATATCTAGTCAGGATATATATATACATCACCTCATATATATATATCTATCTATGAGGTGATATCTAGTCAGTATATATCTATGAGCTGATATCTAGTCAGTATATATCTATGAGGTGATATCTAGTCAGTATATATATCTATGAGCTGATATCTAGTCAGTATATATCTATGAGCTGATATCTAGTCAGTATATGAGGTGATATCTATTCAGTATATATATATCTATGAGGTGATATCTAGTCAGTATATATATCTATGAGGTGATATCTAGTCAGTATATATCTATGAGCTGATATCTAGTCAGTATATATCTACCTTGCCATTGATTGAGTGGAGCTGTGACTGTGATTTTCAGACGAGCCACACCTGAGCAGGGTGAACAGAGGTGATATGTGGTCCGTTCGGTCTCCGTTGACCTCCCTGTTGCAGGGACCAGAGTGCGTACAGCCAGCCACCACCTGAAACAGGCAAGGAAATGTGTACTCTGTGATAGCCCACAGTTATACCAGCAGACCTACCGACTGCCTGACATACAAATGATAATAATAAGAGTAAGAATTGCTTTATTGGAATATTTATGTTGAACAACATTGGACAGTGGAACATACAAAATACATATCACGACAAGATGGAATGGTGCAAATGACAATTAGCAGCAAATGAGTCAAATAAATAGTGTAAAAAGCAGATGATCTGCTACGTACAAACCTCCAAGTGATTCATAGCCACCGGGATATGACCACTGATCACGGTCGGTGTGTGAGGGCGCACTCACACTAGGCCCGTCTGTACCGTTGTACCGAGTACGTTTGCCCCCTAAAGTAAGTCTAGACTGTTTGGCGTTAGTGTGAGCACGCCGTCCGTACTCAAGTACAGTTCAACTCCGTGGCCTCGGTATACACTTCGGAGAGGTGTGCTCAGGCCACGCTACAGATGCTAATGAGCCGACACACGCGTACACACGTACGGATACGCTAACCTATATGTACAAGAGGCCACCGTACTCAGGCCCGGTTGAGATTGCCCTAGTGTGAACGTACTTGATCGTACTTGAGTACGGTACAGGGACACTTGTGACTAGTGTGAGTGCGCCCTAATGCAGCGATGCGGTAACGTTGAACAGGAAGTTGAAGTGTGTGTGTTTTTGGGGGGGGGGGGGGGGTTACGCAATCATTTTCAAAGCGAGACACTGGGGTCACGGGCCCAAAAGGGTCACGACCCCTACCTGCTCCTGAGGGCCACATATGTTGTTTTTGGATTTAAATAAAGTTGACCTCTATTCAAATGAGTTTGAATATTATTGAAATAAGTCTTCAGCGAGGTCATGATGTGTGTGTGTGTGTGTGTGGGTGGTGTGTGGGGCTGGAACATCTGCAGGTTATTAAGGGCGTTCGACATATGCTTCATTCTAGAGAGAGAGAGAGAGCGAGGGGTTGTGGAGTGAATTACAACCAACACAAAAAGGGGGGACTACACATGTGTCAATATGTATATTTACCATGCGTTTACCCAAAGAATCTACTTCCTGATTCAACACTTGTGGTCCACACACACACACACACACACACACACACACACACACACACACACACAGGACTTTCTATTCAGTGTTATCACGTGAGAGTCTTGAATGTATTGATACCCTCTCAGAAACTAAACCACACACGCACTTGACATGAACACACGCACGCACACACACGTGTACACGTACACACACACACACACACACACACACACTGGACTTTCCATTCAGTCACGTGAGAGTCTTGAATGTATTGATACCCTCTCAGAAACTAAACCACACACGCACTTGACATGAACACACGCACGCACACACACGTACACACACACACACACACACACACACACTGGACTTTCCATTCAGTCACGTGAGAGTCTTGAATGTATTGATACCCTCTCAGAAACTAAACCACACACACACACACACTCACTCTCTCATCGGCTGTGACTAACACCTGTAGTAATTTCTAATTTCACAGCAGATGAACTGTTATGTTCGCACCGCACTGCGTTCCTCACTGCGTGTTCTCTGTTGTGTTTCCCTTCTCAGGGGCCCGGGAGAAAGCGAGCGAGAGAGAGCGAGAGAGAGAGCACAGGACGGCCGGGCCCCCAGAAGGGCTGCGGGTTCCATGTCCAGATGAAAACCTGAAGGTAAGGGTTCCTGGCAGTGGTGTTTGTTATGTGTGGGAAGGAATGGACGGGAGCTTTTTATTGTCGGGGGGTGAGGGAGTGCTGAGCAAGGAGGAGGAGGAACGCAGCGACGTGTGTGTGTGTGTGTCTGTGTGTGTGTGTGTGTGTGTGTGTGTGTGTGAGGAACCTGAAGCCAGTAGTTCAAGCGGTAATTCCAGAATGACCCCGAGGTTGAGTTCAGGGGTTTTTCAGTTTACTGTTTGAGACAGGATTGAAACCGTCATCGAATCACATCACTTTCGTTTTTATTTATTTATTACACGCAAGGGGGGATAATACTGTTTAACATGTCTTCAACTATTTTCTTTTCGTTCAAACTGTCACAAATCCCTGGTCGGGGGTCTCCTCTTGTGCACCCGACCCAGCAGTCGACCTGACAGAAGCTTAGGAAGTTAGCCCGATGCTAAAGAATCACCGCGACATCGTTTGTAGTCATGTTCATATCGAAGACGTTCAATGTCTCCGGATTTCATCCATCTACAGTTTCTATCTATTTGAATATTCCTAGTGAAAGCTTGTTCGACGCACCGCCCAGCCATCATCGAATCAAGAGGAGAATCAATGAAGTTCAAAATTGTGTCGATTCACAACTGTCATCTCACCAAATTCCTTTCCTTTTCCGCGGGAAAACGCTCTGGTCTTTCCATGTTCCTGTCCGAATTGTCTTTATACTTATAACACCAACATGAGTGGGCGCCTATTGATGTGAACAAGTTACGTTTAGCAATGTCCCGTAATGCTAGGACGGTGCGTTATGGAGCTTATGCTAACTAGCAGACTGTGCTACGGTATCTTCTGTTGAGTCATATTTCCCGTACGGACGATGCTCCGCAGTAATCTGGCGGCCATGTTTCCAACGCATGTCGGAACTCGGCCTCCAAGAGGAAAAATCGAGCGGGAGAAGCTAATTAAAAACGTGACTTTTTGAGTGAAACAAACTGACATTCTTGTGGAGGGGGGTGATGACGAAAGGGTGTAGGTCTGTGATGTGTGCGTTCTTTGTGTGCGTCCCAAACTACTTCCAGCTTTGACATGTGTGCATATTTCGACGGCAGACATCTCAACCTGTATGAGGTCATCCTGACCGACCAGACACCCCTGAAGCAGAGCCATCTCCGACCCGGGCCAAGGGCTCAGCTGGAGAGGGGGGAGGGAGAGAGAGGGAGAGATAGAGATTGATGGGTAGGGAGGGAGGGAGGGAGGGGAGGGTGAGACGGGTCAGGCGGGCGGGCAGGGGGGGAGGGAGGGGGAGATAGATAGGGAGAGATGCGTGTGAGGGAATGAACAACAGCAGGGTTGTAAAAGAGATGGAACAGAGTTGGACAGCAGAGCAGAAGCAACTGAAATTCACACGTAAAAAAAAACAAAAAACTTTTCAACGCGAAATACAAATTGGCCGCTATTTCTGCAAGACTACCTCTCAGAGAGATGGGGAGAGATGCGTGTGAGGTTATAAAAGAGAGAGAGAGAGAGAGAGAGCAGCAGCAGTGGAAGCAAATCACACACATTTCAACACAATTCAACACAAAATACACAATGATAGCTAACCCTGCCAGGCTAACCTCTCACCACTTGGCACTAGGATTTAGCGTTTGGCCCTTGTACGCCAAATTTGCACCTGAGCTACTTTCCCCCCCCCCTCCCTCCCTCCCCCACCTCCTTTGTTGCCCAGATATTAAACTTAACAGTTGAGATTTCCACTGGCTCTCTCCCCGTTGCCGTGTCGAGAGGGCCCTAGCAACGCTGTTAGCCGTAGCATTGTTTGCTAGCAACGGCGGCGTCGGCGGCGTTGGCGGTGTTGGCGGCGGCGCCCGATCGAGGCAGCGGTGAAGCATGTTGCACCGAGGGCCCCCCCCACCCCCCCCCCCAACACGCCCCCGTCGAACCCGTGGAATGTTCCGGTTGGGATATATATTATTTTTTTCTTCCTTCTTCTTTTTTTTGTTGCTAGCAGAGCTAAGTTGGCTAGGCTACCTGGCTGGCCTGGCGCGGCGCGGTGGAAGCGGCGGTGGAAGTGCGGCCCACGGGTTTTAGTTTTTTTTTCTCTCGTGACGCCTCGCTGCTGCCTTACCTTACCTTTCACTTTTTTCTTTCCCTGCGGCCCACGCTGCGTGACCGAGGGGACGCGTGTGATCCGTCCGACATGTGGCGAGGAGGGTGACCTCACGTCAGGAATGATTTTCCTCTCGTCGGCGTGAGTGAGTCAGGTTTTTTTTTTTTTTTTGGTCAGTGTTTCGTTTGTGTTTTGTCACACATATGGTCGGGGGGGGGGG
>NW_028179502.1:0-7500 GCF_964030765.1 Micromesistius poutassou | reverse complement strand
AAAACAACTTAGTGCCTGTTTGTTTTTTCTGCCTTTCTCTCACGTGGAAACAGCCGACAAAGCCTTTCAACTCAGTAGGACACCACTACACCTGTCTGTGTTCCTTTCCTTAAGAGCGGCCTGGCATCCCCCTGTTACAGAACTAATTACATGAGACGGAGGAAATGCAAAAACATCTCAGTATTGTAAACGTGCCTCAAAAAGAATGGAAGAGGAGAGAAAAAACTGGCAAAGTTGAAGAGACGTGTTAATCTATAGTGTCAGTCCTGTTACTGTCAACCCCGCTTCTGCGAGACTACTGACTCACAGGCTGTTTATGCAAATCCTCAATTTCTTTTTAAGACCTTCTGAACATGTAGGAGGCAATTAGTGGAGCATTCACTTGCAACATAATTAGTATTTTCTAACTATTATATATGTTTAAATTATTCATTCAACAACACTTCATCGCCCAGTGAATGACAAATAATTGTGTTTCCGATATACAGGCGTCAGGAAACAGACCCTGGCTTTTCTTCAGAGTTAAAGTATATCGACACTGCTTTGCACATTTTGCCCTCAGCAGCCTCGTGAATATATTTGGATCAGAAACGGTTTGCGAGAAAGTTTGCCATCGAGGGTGTAAAATATTTAGAGGCGAGGATGAATTACCTTCTGAGTAATGGTTTTACAAAAGTTTGGCGGTTTGTGGAGGGACTTGCTCACGGGACTGAGGGATGCTATGGCTGCCTTATGGAAGTGCTTCTCAGCCTTCTTCAGGGTCAGGATTCATCCAGAAACTTTCTCAGGAACTTTCTTCTGAGCTATGTCAACTGAAATGGGGGTCGATCAATATAGAGCTATCTATACTCCTTCATAACAACTTGGTTGGTGGTTCAGTGGCAATCGACAGAGCATACTACATGTAATCATGCATCAAATGATGAAACTAATGTCTAAATGGTACAGTTATTATGTTCCAAGACATTGCACCTCCTATATACTACAAGATTATCCAGCCTTTAAAGGGAAAGTGAAATTAAATTGTCCTTCCCGACTGTAAAACAATAATAAATATACAATAATTTTAGCAGTGCTTAAATTATATCCGTCCTAGTTTTTCTTCTCATTAACCACTGTGATTTATCTGTTTGGGTGCTGTACCTAAATAACAAAGTAATCAAGTCTTCTATTTTGCTCTCCTCCACCAACCCCAGAGAATTTGCGAGGAATAATAGCACTTCATGCTAACCTTTGTGTCAATACACATTTGACAGAAAAAAGAAAAACAAACACAAAATCTAAAAGTAACCCTGGCTCAGATTACATTGAAAGCAGCATAATAATAGAACATCAAATCAATAATGAAAGCAAAAAAAAAAGATTTAAAAAGATTTTAACTCAAAACGGTGTTAATGTGTAATATGATGCAATTTTGACTGAGGCTTTCGTGCCCTTCTGGCGCGACTTTAGCATGACATTCTCGCTATTAAGCACTATCATTTACATGGCTGTTTACTCCTTTCCTCCGCCCCCCGTGTTTTCATGGGTTTACGGAGACCTGTGGATGCCCTGGTTAAACGGCAATTTGTATTCTCATCTCTATTCCCTTCCCTTATAAAGGTAAACCAGAGGATATTCCCGACAACCCCTTTCCCATCCACCCCGTCCATACATCTCCTCACAACAGCTGTTTTTTTTCTCTGGTCATGTTTAATGCATGCCTACAGAGCTCCAGTGTGTCGGCACAGCACAAACCCGTCCCTTGGGCTGCCTCCTAAAGCTCAAGAGTATAATTATGTTGAAGACTTAGCTGTCAGGCCAAGTTCGCGTGGAAGACTTATCGGAACTTTCTACATAAAGGTAATGTTTGGTGCGGTAAAAAGATGGAATGAGGCCATGAAATAGTCACATGGAAACATCAGCCCTTTTTTTCCCCCCACTTTTTTTCCTTCTCTTTCATTTTCTTTTTTATCCTGTATATCTTTTAAAAATGCGCCGAATCAGCATTGTCCAGACGCACGGTCCAGCCCTTATTATTGCAGCACAGCCCCGTGTAATTCAACAATATAAATTCAGATCATGTTTGGTTCGGGTCGTAAAAATTGCGAGCAGATGTACAACATAGATGTGGTTAAAGGTTGTGTGTGTGTGTGCGTGTGTGTGTGTGTGTGTGCATGAATGTGTGGTGCTTGTATGTGTGTGTTTGATGGCGTCTCAGGTTGAGAGAATCAGTGCAAAAAACTCCCTTTTCTCTTTTTATTCAAAAAGGGAACAGTACAGAATAAACACATATATAAACCAACATGCAGAACACAGAAACACAGAAACACACACAGAAACACAGAGACACTCGCACCTGCATGCTTTCCCCCTACTCGTCTGGGGACGCAGGCTCACCGATAACTTTCTCAAAAATCCATGAAGTAGTTTCTTATTAGCCTCTCAGATTGATTCTCGTATCTGGGCCAAATGGCAACGGAAAGGTCACAGCTATTAAATCACAAGCGCGGACCTGGCTGACATTGGATATTGTGATATTCACTACTTTAGATACTGAAATGATCTTAAAGCCACATTTGCATTCGTAAATGTCAACATGGATCACGTTTGCAGTGCTTGAGTTAATTAGCTAGTTTCATTTTTTGTCTCTGAGATTCAGCCGTGATTTTGTGTTCGTAATAAATTACTAATAATACTAATACAATTACATGCAAATCTATATGTATTATTATTATGAATACATTACCAACGTTAAAATATCACAAATCAAATGAAGCAGGAAATAAAATGTGTCACAAGTTTACAATTAACTAACAAGATTAATAGGCATGAAGCGACGCAGATCATATGTTCATATTAATTATTATTATTATTATTTTTTTTACAAAAAAAAACATGTGGACTTGTGGGGTCGTCAGAGACAGGCCTGCGACTCTAATTAACCCAACGACAAAAATAAAAATAACGCCACTGAATAATAATTACAATCAAATAATGTGAATGAAAAACAAACGCGATGAACAAAGTTTAGTTAACTTTTCTAATGGTTATGACCGAAATTTGTGACACTGCGATAAAACGGCAATTTTAATGTAATTGCCGAATTGGCCTTTTGCCTTTATGGTTATTAGACTGCAGCTTCTCGTTAAAGTCACATATATGGAAGGAATAATTAACCAAACGTAAATACACCGGCGACTCAGGGACAGTGCTACTTAGCATGTAAACACAGACAAAAGAAAAAACAGAAAAGCAGCAGAATGAACCGATGTCCTCGGACAACTTGGCGCGAGTAAAGAGAAAAGTCCGCTGAAGATATGCAGATGTATGCAGATATCAGTGATCAGAAGCCGGTCGGACACCAGAGCAGCGCTGGTGCTAATGACACAAGCAGATGGTGGAACGAGGCTGTTGAGACCCCAGACCGGCCCACATGCAAGTATCAAGTAGCACGATACCGTGCCACACCTATCACCCCTTACCTAGCACTCCTTAATGGGATTAATGCTGGTCTCGTTAAGAAGGTAGACTTTGGAATAATTGTCTGTTCAATTACTGAATAGTGAATGGAAGTATTAAGTCGGGAGTAATGGTCTCTGAATATGCATATGATGCTGAAACGACGTGTGTTGGACTCGAACAGCAAAGCGCTGCGGAAAACATTTTTATTAGTTTTCTGATGGCTTGCAATTTCATGGTTTACAGATATATTGTGTCAAAAAATACATGACATTATTCCCCCACCCCCAAAAAAAAGACGATTGTGATGTCCAAATAAATCATTATTTATAGCCTGCCTTGAAATATCCGGAAGAAATACCATATTATTATCAGACACCTGAAAATAACTCTCATTTTCAATCATCTCTTTAGTGAGCACACACTATCCAATTCTCCGGGATCATCAGAGTGACAGCGATTTTTAATGAATAATAAATAGGATATATATATATATATTTATTTATTTATACAGATTCTAGCCTATTGAGGTAGAAACCTTCAAAAACATCTTATTTCAAACATTGTTTTGAATATAAGTAATGGCTATATCTGACATGTAAGTGCTAGCTAGGACATCATTTAATTAATTTCCTCATGCCTTAGTCACCTTATCAACACAAGTCCATACATATCATATTTGTGGCAACATACTGTATTTCTAGTTGACAGTCATAGCTAGCTTCAAACAATCGTGTAACAACATGCTTAGGAACCGAGAGCATTCTGGATCATGTGGTTAAAGGCTTATCTTAGACAATAAATTATGCCGTTGGCTTATGTGCATACCCGCCGCACCATTTGTCTTTCTATACTAATTTGGGTCTATTGTTATCTTAATTATCCTCCAAGTAGCAGTCTCAACAAACGCAGTGTATGACTATTCTGGCTGTAAGTACATGGGCCATATGTCGAGTTAAACATTATACAGGGACAATGAGACACGTAAGAGTTCACAATAGTTCCTTTGGATCCAAGTCATGGATAACACATTATAATAAGAGTACATTAATGTAACATTATTTAACATTAGGATATGTAATTAGGATGTTATTAGGATAGTAATAAGCATTACAAGACCATATTTCGGTGTTATTAATGTTACGTTATTCAAACATTATATAAAAGGATTAGGGTTAACCCACTTAAAACCTTCCCCTATCCCCTATACTAATAAAATAAATAAAACTGAGTTCTTTAAGTACAATAGACATAATTGTAAAGTAGTGATAATATAATAATATACTAATATAAAATACTTAGTAATACTTAATTACTAATGTTGATTAATGGTTAATTGATGTAGTATTATTGTAAGGTGCTACCACATACCATGAATTCATTTTCTTTATAACACAAAACAATGGTACAATTCAACAACAGCTGAGCCAACAGCGTAGATGTGTTCATGTGGCTGTAGATATAAAACACCGTAAACAAAGTAATTGTTGAAAAGATCGTTATTTTGTTGCATCGACATCAACGCTTCCGTGGAAAACACGAGAACTAATGGCCATTATTATGTTTAGATTCAGAAATTCTGCATCTCTGCATGCATGTGTTTGTTGTGTGTGGGTTTGTGTATACGTGTGTGCGTGGGTGAATGTGCCGGTGTCAGCGTGTGTAGGCTTGTGTTTAAGGGTCCATTCATGTGTGTGTTTGTTCAGTGTGCATGTTTGAAGCTCTGTATGTGTAGGCCTATTTTGTGTGTGTGTGAGTGTGTGTGAGTGTGTGTATGTGTGCCACATTCTAAAAGACAAAATGGGGGCGTCAGCGACCCCATTTTGTATTTTTTTATTTAACAAGGACGTCCTTGTTAAATAGGTCTACTAACTTGAGAAGGCCTCATCGTGGGTGTGTATACGAACAGATGCTACTGAGATGCCACAAAGCTACTAAATAGAATGAAAGTATGAAAATGTGATTGTCTGGCATGTATGGGATTTAATAATAATAATAATAATAATAATAATAATAATAATAATAATAATACATTTTATTTCTAATGCACCTCTCATAAAAGAGACCTCAAAGTGCTACAAGGTTAAAAAGTTAAAAGCAAGGTAAAGAAAACAAAAGCATACTCAATAAAGATTAGCAGCCATAGGCTTTTCTGAATAAAAAGGTTTTCAGGCCTATTTTAAAAGAGTCCAGGTTCTGAATGGCCCTCGTCTGGATTGGGAGACTGTTCCATAGGCGTGGTGCGGCCGAGCAGAAAGCTCTGTCTCCCGTGGTGGAGAGCCTAGTGCTCGGGATTTGGAGGAGCAGGGTGTTTGTGGATCTGAGAGCGAGGGTAGTGGACTGTAGGGTGATGAGTTCTTGAAGGTAGGTAGGTGCGTGTCCATGGATGCATTTATGAGTGAGTAGCAGAATTTTGTAGTTGATCCGGGATGAGACAGGGAGCCAGTGCAGTGATTGAAGGTTGCGGGTGATATGCTCGTATTTACTTATTTTTTTATTTTTTTAATCGCACATAACACACAACACAAGAACCTTTTTGGACTTTTCCATATCTTTTTTGTTTGCCAGTAACCCTAAAACCAAACCCTGAAATCCCACCCTAACCCTAATACCGACATTAAAACCACACCCTAACCCCAAAACCAAAACCCTATACTTAACAGTTACCGTACCCTAAAATCACATCATAACCCTTAAACCAAACCCTGACCCTACCCTAAAACCAAACACTAATACTAAACCCTGACCCTACCCTAAAACCAAACACTAATACTAAACCCTGACCCTACCCTAAAACCTCACCATAACCTTAAAACCAAACCCTGACCCATGTAAACCCCCCCTAACCCTAAAACCAAACCCTAATACGAAACCGCAACCCTACCCTAAAATCACATCATAACCCTCAAACCAAACCCTGACCCTAAAACCAAACCCTAACCTTACCCTTAAAGCTCACCTTAACCCTGAAACCAAACCGCTCACCAAACCACGAAAAATAGATAGAAAAAAAAATGCTGTATTTATTTAACAACATCTATATTTATTTATCGATATTCTTTGGTCCGAAATGTGCATGTCGAGCCCAAGAGAGAGAGTGAGGGCTGGTAGTGTGTATAGTGTGTATACTCTAGTGTGTATTCAAATGGCTGGCTAGACGCACTGTGATGGACTCCAGCTCAGCCTTTGGAGGGTGACCCTTAGCTGAACCTCACTCGGGACTCTTTCAAGTAAACAAACATCTAAATGGCTGCGAATTCCCGAAATGCAGTGAGTGGATTCAAGAATAAATGTGTTATTTCTTGAAGAGAAACGGCAGAATTAAGCTATCAAGTATCCATTCCTATCTGTCAGACGAGATAGATTGCAGTAAAATCACTCAAGACTTGTCTTTTAAGGAATGAAGGAACCACCCAATTTGTAATCCGTTATTCAGAATTCTATCTCAAAGCTGTGTGTGTGTTTGTGTGTGTGTGTGTGTGTGTGTGTGTGTATGTGTCCTCTGAGTTATCTTTGAGTGTATAAAGCATGAAATCGTTCTCTTTATTTAATTCCTAAGTCTTCCTTTCTGTGTGTGTGTGTGTGTGTGTGAGTGTGATATTGTGCATGTGTGTCAGAGTGCGCATGCTGCGTGTAGTAATGTGTGTGTCTATCCAAGTAGGGGTGTAGGGCGTGCATGTTTGGGAGTGTGTGTCTGTTTGCGTGTGTGAGTTAGAGGTGGTGTATGTATGTGTGTTGAGTGGTGTGTGTGTGTGTGTGTGTGTGTGTGCGTGTGTATGTGTATATCTGTGTGTGTGTGTGTGTGTGTGCGTGTGTGTGCGCGTGTATGTGTGTGCATGTAGGTGTGTGAAGCCATCTCCCTCAGACAGCTGCTCCTGAATAAACATTGTTTACTTCCTAATGGACCAGAGCCTGAACTCTCTCTACTACCAGTAACCACTTACACACAATGCAACATCTCCCCGAACGCACAAATACAAACAGGGTATACACACACAAAGTACACATAAACCAATGTAAACACATACCGCAAACTTTTGCAGGGGAAGAAGGCGGCAC
>NW_028179503.1:0-9323 GCF_964030765.1 Micromesistius poutassou | reverse complement strand
ATGACAGACCCATCTGCCTGGGAAAGTAAGTTCAGGCTGTTTTCTCACATGGCCGTTTGGGTTTTCTGTTGGCTTTTGTTGTGGCAAATTGGGCTCCATGGAATTTGTGTATTCCCCGAAACATGTTGGATTGGTTTGAGTTCAATTAAGGCTGTGGTCTCTCCGTCTATGTTGGCATGACTGCGTCTGTCTGCTGGGTAATAGCATGAAGCTGGGTATGCTAATCATTTCAACTGAAGCTCAAACAAACACTTACACAGTGTGTAGGGAGATACCGGCCAGGAATAACAGGAGCCTGTTTGGGTTAGCATTTTTTTCTTCTTCTCAAAAAGAGAAGCGAGAAGTTAAAATGTTTTTTCTCTCAAACGCTTTTTCACCACCACCACCATGTAGGTTGACACACACACACAAGGCTCTCAGACGCCAACGTCGAGTGTGGAAGGTCGGTCCGTTTGAGTCACCGTCGCTGACCTGTCTGACCTTTCCCCCCCCCCCACCCCCCCTCCTCTCGCTACAGAAACCTGGTCCCAAGATGTTCTGCTCCAGGAGAGCTCTACAACAATGGTGCTTCTCGCTGTTCCTGCTCTGTTCGCCGGTGCCTCACTACGGACGGCCCATTGACGCCCTGAGCAACAGAATGTAAGTCCTCGTCCCCGTGAGAAGACTCTGGCTTTACTGATGTGTTTGTTTACCTGCCTGCTGTTGTGTGATTAACGACGTCCCCGCTTGTGGAAAACACACATGACTCAAATAGTATACAACATTGTGGGGACATCGCACGGTCCCCACAAAGCATGCTTTTTCAATGAATACGGTTCACACACTCTTAAGACAGTGCAGGAGTGTGGGTGGGGAATCCTTATGAATAACAAACGAATGAAATAAATAAAGTACTGTGTTTATAAAAAACAAGATTGGGATACGTTTGAGGGGGGGGGGGGTTCAGAAGTTGGCTCTGTTCATGTACACACACGAGTGGCCGCGCTCGGTGGGCGAGCGAACGGCTTGCCTCTAATAGCACGGAAAATGTGTTCATTTGTGGGACGTGCCGGCAGCTGTTTTGATAGCCTTCGCCCACCGTGTGTTTACCTAGGGGAGTGTGTGTGTGTGTGTGTGTGTGTGTGTGTGTGAGAGTGAGTGAGTGAGAGGGAGCATGTGTGTGCATGTGTGCGTGTGTGTGTGTGTGTGTGTGTGTGTGCGCGCTGAGTGCGCACGCGCATATGTGTGTGTGTGTGTGTGTGGAAGGAAAGTGTGATAAAGAGAACGACGAGGAGAACACTGTAACCTCTTTCACCTCCTCTCCCCTCGTCTCTCCCATCGCTTGCTCCTGGTGCCCCCCTCCCCTCCTCCTCCCTCCCCTCCTCACCCACCCTCCCCCCTTCACACCCTCCCACTGGAGACGAGATGTTTCCTTCCCCCCCCTCACCCCCCCTCCTCACCCCCATCATCCCGAGTCCACTCTCTCGCGACCAGGCCGGGGGTGAGGGGGGGTGAGGGGGGGTGAGGGGGGGGGGGTGAGGGTTGAGGAACACACACAGAAAAGTCTTTGTTTGATGCCCTCTTCTTCCACCTTGGTCGGTAATAGCTGGGGAGATTTATTTTTTTCTTCTTCTGTGCTCGACTAGTGTGGGCTGCCTCTACCTGCTCTTGTTTATCTGGTGTGTGTCTGGTGTGTGTGTGGGGTGGAGGGGGTGGAGGCGGGGTGGAGGGGGGGGGGGGGGGGGGGGGGGGGGGGGGGGGGGGGTGGAGGCCTACTGCTGATGTATGGCTAGGCTCCGGACCAAGCACAACCAATAGCCCCAGCTCCAGTATATTATGCCGAGCAGAGTCAACCTTCTTTCATCTCCGGAGGGTACAAAACACGCATCATGAGATTTTATTCTCCACCCCCTTCACCTACCCCGACACACACACGCACGCACACACACACACACACACACAGATACACACACACACACACAAAGACACACATACAGGCACACACACACACACACACACACACACACATACAGACACATGCACGAACAGACACACACACAGATACACATGCACAGACACACACACGCAGATACACACGCAGATACACACACACACACACACACACACACACACATACACACACACACACACTTTTGCTTAGCCACCCTCCATCATTTTTGTACGTTTTTGGTTTTTCGTTGTCTTCTCTTCTTCTACTTTTTGTTTTGGTGCTTCGTAGCTGCTCTCCGAGTACGCTGGGCCAATCAGGTTTTAATAAAGCAGGGCGGTGGGGTTGGGAGGAAGACGGGTGAAGCCGATACTGGGCCAACGCGAGACATTAACCTTGAAGCTCTCTGTGATTCCCTCCCCTCCCCTCCCTCTCTTCTCCTCGCCGTTCCTTCTGTTAATATCACATACCGGGAGTCTTTCCATCCCCCAAGACGCTCCCTGCTACATTTCTGTAGACCCACTAAATGATGCTTAAGAACGCTTTTACATCTGAAAGGCATTAAGTCAAAGCCAGTGTAAACCTGGTTAGTGAGGGAGAGAGAAGGAGGGAGACGGAGGGGGAGAGAGAGGGAGGGAGAGAGAGAGGGAGGGAGAGAGAGACGGAGACGGAGGGGGAGAGAGAGGGAGAGTGATGGAGGGAGAGGGAGACGAAGGGGGAGAGAGGGAGGGAGAGAGAGAGATGAAGGGAGGAAGAGAGGGAGGGAGGGAGGGAGGGAGGGGGGTGAGAGAGAGAGGAGGGGTACTTAAAGTTATTAAAGCCATGCCTTGGCCCATGTCACCCCCGGTAAGGTGTGTTTATTCGAAGACGACACGGGGCAGCCCATTAGCCAGTGGGGGGGTCTAGGGTGTGTGTGTGTGTGTGCGTGTGTGTGTGTGTGTGGGTGGGGAGGGAGGGGGGGGGGCAGCGTGTCGGGCCTGTTATGCTTGTGTCAGGGGAAACGCGTTGTGTGATGTTCTCTTAATGGGATTGCGAAGCCCAGAGCGTATGCCACCCGAGGAGAAAGAAAAACAGTCGTGTGTGAGTGTGTGTGTGTGTGTGTGTCTGTGTAAGTGTGTGTGTATTAATGTGTGTGCGTCTTTGTGTGAGTGTGTGTGTGTGTGTGTGTTCAAATGTGTGTGTGTGTGTGTGTGTGTGTGTGTGTGTGTGTGTGTGTGTGTGTGTGTGACAAACCGGCAGCAGCCGAAGAAGAAGAAGAAGAAGAAGAAGAAGAAGAAGAAGAAGAAGAAGGAGAAGAAGGAGGAGGCTTTACAGTGCTCTTCACCAACTCAGCTGGGAATGACGGAAAACTTGAGGCCATAGCCCGCCACCTGATCCCGCGTTGCCAGGAATCACCTAATCCCTCCGACCTGCTCCGACCTGCGAGTCACTCGCTCCGAGCGTCGATATCGATATCATAACGGCCGACGCTAAGCCCTGTGTATTAATAAGCAACGAGTCACACCGCGCATGCACCGCGCACAAAGGCCCCAGTGTGCGTCGCCGTGCTGCAAAACGCCAACGATAGCGTCATCAAAGCCAAGTATGTCCTTCCTGTCCTCTGACGCACACATCAAAGACGCCCCGCCACTCCCCGCCTGCCCACCCGACCCCCCCACCCCCCACCCCACCCCCCCAGCCCCCAAAGGCACGGGAAAGGCGAAGAGAAATGTGAGCAATCAATACAGTCTGGCGACGGGCCACCGGAGCGGTAGGGAGGCGAGGCCGATGTTTGGTTTGACTGCGGGCCACAGCCCCCGAGCCACAGAGCTTCAATCAGCTGGCAGACGGAGTAAAAAAGATAGAATCCCACCCGGCTGTGAAGGACCCACGGTGTCGGTTGGGACTGGGAGCACGGCTCCAGGCCCCATGAGCAACGACGCAGGTCTCTCCGGAACACAGTCAACGGCCGGTGTGTTTGAGGAGAAGGAAGCGGAAGGAAGCGCTCTGATTGGTTGGGGTCTGACAATCCGAGATCTTATTGTCAGACCTCGGGAGAAAGGCTGATTCTACGGCGCGACGTCCTGTGTGCGTGACTGATGTTTGTGATTTTGTCTTTTTTTGGGGGGGCTTATGGGAAATATGCGAATGCGTTGTAAGCAACTACTCTCCAACTTATGGCTGTGGACTATTGTGTTTGGGAGGAACTCATTATTTGGGAATGGGTGGATTATGTAACCTTGTTGGGGTGTCAAGTTTTTGGGGGTGAAAACACCTGAGCCTGGAGTTTGTGTTCAGTTCTCGCCTCATTGTGTGTGCGCTGACAGTTTATTTCACTGACAAAAAATCACCCAATACCCCCGAAATCCCCGCCAGAAGATTTCCCCACCACACACCGCCACTCGAGATCAAAGCGATCAGACACTAAGATCAGTTTGTTTGTGTGCGCGCGTTTGTTTGGTTAGCGCGTCCAGCCCCACATTAGCTAGCTAGCTAGCTCATCGCACGCATACGCAACGTCTTCGTCGGGGCTTTGCTTGGTTTATGTGTTCAAGACACCTGAGATAGCGCTACAGTCCGGCGCTAATGCCACCGAGACCAGCGCTATCTCCGCCGTTCCCACGCCGCCGAAGCTACCACCGAACTCTACACATTGTTCTTTTCCCGCCCCTTCGCTCGCTCTCGGCCTCTCTCTCTCTCTCTCTCTCTCTCGTGTTTTCGTTAGAATTTGGGCCTGGGTAACGGGACACCGGGGCAAAGCAAAGAGCGAGGCATGAGAAGCCCTGTTGGCGTTCTCTCACACAGACACACACACACACACACACACACGCACGCACAGCACCTGAAACGATAACAGGTCACAGGTGAATCCTGGCAGGAGCAGTCAAATCGAGGAGCAGTCAAATGGAGGAGCAGCAATTGAGTACTCCAGGGGTCTTCCATGAAGTCCTTCTTTGTCAACATTACAGGACTGACGAGTGAAGACGAGACGGTGGGGTTGGTGGTGGTGGAGGGTGGTGGTGGCGGTGGTGTGGGGGCGCAATGTATAGTGGCGTTGGTTTGTTTTTGTTTTAGGAAGAGGAAAGAAAGTCAAATAGAAAAGTCAAGAGTAAGTGGCAGGCGCTACCAAAGTCGTCTTCGTTCGCTGTGGGAACACACAAGTACTTGGCGGCGGGCGCAAAAAAAATATCAAAAACTTAACACCTACGGTAACTCTCTCGCCGCGAGGAATGGAGCGGGCGTTAGTGGATTTTAATGAAAACTGACAGCCCTTAGGATATGAGGGCCGCTCCCCCGCACTGTAGTCCACTACACAAATGGCCCAGTGATAGGCGGTCATAGTTAATGGACTATCGTTTTGGGGGTGGGTGGGGGGGGGGGGGGGAGGTGATGGGGGCGGCCATTTTTCCGAAAAGAGAGGGAAAACTCATCTGAACCCCTTTGGCAAGGTAGGCTCTCGTGTATCACTTTAACAAGCCTGGAAAAGGCTTCAGTCCCCTGGCTCTATTAATCATGTTATGATGATAGCCCATGAGTTCATTGCATGGATCCAGGAGCAGAAAAATATTTTAAATAAGGGAGAGAGAGAGAGAAAAAACGGGACTAGTGCACAATGAAAGCAGTGTTGTCAACGACAACCGGGAGTGACAGGGCAGAAGGGAAGACGAGAGGACTGCGGGCGGTCGCCAGGATACTATTACTGTAATCGTCGAAACAGGAAGACATCGCCATGTCTCGGATGCCATAACAACAACAAAAGGAAGACATAAAGCCTGCATTCATTTTGTGCTTCAACTCAATTGTGACGCCTGCTTTTGCCCTGGTATAGCGTGTGGGAAGCGTGTGAAACGGCGCACTCATTTGCTTGTTTTACACTGACCTCTGCTGGCCAATTAACATAACTGCTTCTGTACGTTCAACAATTGAACCTTTGAAAAAACTTGAAAAGGGATTGTAGCACAAAAATCGTCCACATTAAACGCCCTAACCTTTCGACCGCCCTTTCTGTGCTTCTGTGTTTCCCTCACAGGAAGCGCTCGGTGACTCACGCTCAGCTCATGCACGACAAAGGCCGCACGCTGCAGGACTTCAAGCGGCGCATGTGGCTTCAGGAGCTGCTGCACGAGGTTCACACGGCCGCCATCCGCGAGCTGCCGGTGCGGCCCGCCGTGACCAGCGGTGGCAGCAGCGTAGGCGGCAGCAGTAGCAGCGGCGGTGGAGGTGCTGCAGGCGGTGGCGCTGTCGGCGTGGGCGTAGGCAGTGCCGCGTCCGTCGGCGTGGGCGTGGGCGGAGTTGGAGTCGGCGGAGGAGGAGGAGGAGGAGGAGGAGGAGTGGGCGTGGTGCTGCCGGGCCTGGCGACCACCATC
Source organism: Micromesistius poutassou (assembly GCF_964030765.1). Taxonomy (NCBI): domain Eukaryota; kingdom Metazoa; phylum Chordata; class Actinopteri; order Gadiformes; family Gadidae; genus Micromesistius; species Micromesistius poutassou. The sequence continues at coordinate 3,050 of NW_028179503.1, read as the reverse complement.
AACCTGAGCACCACCGGGAGCACGCTGCACTCCAAGCCCCCCGGAGGCACCAAGAACCTGCCCATCAGCTTCCGCCTGGAGGAGGAGGAGGAGCTGGGCGGGGGCACCAACCTGCCCCAGGAGACCAACAAGTCCCAGGCCTACAAGGACCGCAGCGCCACGGGCAAGAAGAAGAAGAAGGGCCGGTCGGGGAAGCGGCGCGAGGGCGAGAAGAGGAAGAGGCGGGCGCGCTCGCTGCGGTGGCTGGCCCGGGACGAGGCCGGGAGCGGGTACCACCTGGGGTGGAGGCCTCTCTGGGGTCTACCGAGGGCGGGCCACTAGGGCTGCATCCTCTCCCCCCCCCCCAGCCCCCCCCCCCCCCCCCCCCCCCACCCCCCAACCCGCCCCTCCACCCCCCCACCCCCCCACCCCCCCACTCCCACCCAGAGATAACACTGTCAGCTTCTGACAAAGGTGAGACGCCTGGTGTGACCGTGACAGCTTTGGCTCTCACACACGCACGCACACAATGCACACACATGTGGACACACACATGCACATGCACGCACACACACACACACACCACACACACACATGCACCCGCACACACATGCATGGACACATGCACGGACACATACACGTGTACACACCTGTATTCACACACACACAGACACGCACAAACTCCCAGCATTCCCACACAAAGTCTCTCAAAGACACACACACACACACACACTCTGTAAACTAGCAACTCGCTTAGACACATAAACAGATTCAAGGCACACACACATTTCCCATTGCCTGCCGGCTCTTGTTTCCATTCAGATAAATTCGGGGCTGTTTGATGTTGAGGCCTGTTTGCGTAGCGAGGTGTCTCTCTTTGATGTGATTACAAACACCTGTGCAAATGGCTGTCGTCTGACTCAGCGCCCGGCTCATAAAATGTTTGGGATATTGTGTCGACGCACATCAAACAAAGGCACACACATGCGCACACGCGCAAACAGACACACACACCCACACACACACACAAACAGACCCACACTTACAAAAATGTTAAAAAACACTTAAGCCTGAATAAATGTCGGAAGTTCTTCCTTAGCTTTGACTTTGAGACTATCTCACTGAGTGTTAATTATTCTGAACACAAGAAAGTGAAGAAAATCATAAACTAACTGAACTCTTTTCTCACTTCTTTCCTTTCAGAATCCTGCAGAAAGTTAACGTGGACACCTATAAACTCATGTTACAGTCTTCTGTAATTGTGATTGTTTAGGAAAGTAATAGGAACATATTTATTGTCTGTATATATTCTAAATACAGCCGGATAGTGACAATGATGACAATATATTAAATAAAAATATGATTAAACATTATTTGATGATCTGTGAGACAACAGATTTGAATCTTTGTGAATCCTTGCATTTTTTCTTTTTGTTTTGACTATACCAGTTTAAAATGATTTGCGGTAATTTATTTTCGTCTGAATTGTGTATTTATTTTGTAAATTGTATCAAGGTGCTGCTGACCTTCTATATTTTTGTACCATAATGCACTTTAGATATATAAATATAAAAAAATATAAACCAGTATGTTTTGTTAAGTGGCTTTTCTTTTTGTGGTCAATTTTGAAATGAAGAATTAACAACGGTCGATGTGTGTTACTATCGTTTCCGTTTGGGATTTCAATCGTCGGTGTCTTTTGTGTTTTGGACTATTGGCTTTGTGTTTCTGTTCCTGTCGCTGCTGTTTAGAGAAACTGTAGGTATCATTTACCTTCGATGCGGACCACGCCCCTCTCACTGAGGTCAAATGTCGTTTTTTTTAATCCTGTTTTGTTTTTTAATTTCCTTGGAAAACCTTTCGTGTCCTTCGACTCGCCAGCGTTCACTCTGTACATAAACTGAACACATAACTGCTTGATGTTGATGTTGTTTGGCCCCTGCACTGAGACAACACTCTATAATGAACCAATTAAAACATTTTGCCAGTACTCTGCCCCGGCTGTGTGTGTATGTGTGAGTGTCCCCATGCGTCCATTGATAAAGATGCAGCCGATTTGAATAAACTGCACCTATTCCCGTTCAGAAAACACAAGAACCCCTGTATCCAGAACCACTTCATGGCTGTGGACCGCTGCAGGTCCCATCCAGTGTAGGGGCGTGGCATGTCCACTCACACATTGATTGATTGATTTTATTTGATAAATATATAAAATATGAAACAGCACTCTGTGTCATACATTACAATACATACGTACATAGTCAGGGATGAAACAAAAAAGCCCAAAGGCTTATTTCCATTGTGGTCCCTGTGGGGCAGCAGAAGAGGGCAAGTAGCAGCAAATCACACATCAATCATTCAAAAAAATTACACAATTACATACAAGTCACACACATAACAATGATCATAATTAAGACTGGAGATATAACTATATCAAGACCTATCCCATGGAGGTTTAGGTGCATATGATTAATGGGTAGATTGTGGGTGGGGATCTTGCTTGTCTGCATGACCACAGACACTACAGACATTGAGGTTTTGAACCCACAACCTTTTGGCTGGTAGTCAAATACTCTATTACTCTATTTTCTGATGTAATGCATGTGAATAAAGGGGGCAATGAACAGCTAGCAGAGGTCCTAGGTTTGATGCCTGGCAAAAGGGCACTTCAGCAGCATTACATTCGGTGGGAAGGAACTCATATATTCTTTTCCATCACCCATTCAGGATAGACTGTATGTCCAATACAGTCGTATTAAATACTGTTCTTAAAATAACTTGGATTCACAGCAATATGCTGTTTTTTTCATTACCAGGTGAAAACAGCAAAACAACACCCAACATCCAGGACACAAATATATTTTCATAATGGTTTAAAATATTATACATGCAACTACTTTAACTCAATTCAAAGTCAGGGATAAATAATGCGTGAATGTATCAGGTGTGTGTGGTCGTTGTCCCCATGTACTCCTCAGCCGTACCACTCGGGAAATGTGATGTTCAACTGCAGCAGTAGGTGTCAGCATAGAGTACAGGAACCACACACCAGTGGCCTACTGGTTTGTCAT
>NW_028179504.1:0-10349 GCF_964030765.1 Micromesistius poutassou | reverse complement strand
AGACTGACAGAGAGAGGGAGAGAGAGAGCAGTAGACAGAGACTGGTAGCGATGGATTGAGAGATAGAGAGAAGGATATATAAATAGATAGTGAAACAAAGATAGAGAGAGAAGGTAAGTGAGAGAGAGAGAGAGAGAGAGAGAGAGAGAGAGAGAGGAAACGAGGGAGAGAGAAAGATAAAGATAGGTATATAAAGATAGAGATACATGAATAGAGACATTTACTGGGAGGCCGCCCAGAGAGAGTTTGAAGTGGTCAGCGTTTCAGTGAGGAACTAGATGAGGGGAAGGCGGAGAAAACGAAAGAGCGCAGACCTTGCCAAACGTTTTACTCAGCACTTCTGGAACCTCCAGCATTTTGCAACTTGCAAAAATCTCCGCGGTGGATGACGGCAATCGGCCTTAAGATTTAAAAACACTGTCTGGTATTATACAGAAAAGCAACGCGGGTTTGATTAATTCTGATTTGTGATTCTGGTTCTGAGTTCCTCTGAGTTAGTGGGGGTCTTTCAGCGTTAACGAACTCAATGACAGGGGCCTGTCCGCTCTGACAGAACGGCGCAGCTCAGCCTCTGAGCTGAACAGACAGCGTGGCAGAAAGGAACGCGCTCCTTTTTTAATTAGGAAGATGAATCACGGAGCATTGTTACTCATTTTACTCAGCTAATTGGCGACCCGATGAAAAGGGGTTAGAAAAAGTTTAGGTCGAGACCCTACGCTATAGGGAAAGGCTGCTTTAGAAGAACCATGCTGCTGCCAGGAGCAGCTGAGCAAGCATTCTGCTATCGCTGAACCAACAACCTTCCGGTAATCTTAAGAGATGGAAAAGGTATTTCTGGGCCAAGCGCCCCATACACGTGCTCCTCCTGGCTCCTCGAGTGTGGAGGTGTCCCTGAGCGAGACGCCCTCACCCTGACCGCTCCCTGACCCACCCTGAGCCGCTGCGTGGCTGACCCCCGCCCGTCGGTGTGTGAATGTGTGCGTGAATGAACGGGTGAATGTGAGGCAGTGTTGTACAGAGCTTTGAGTGGCCTCTATCGAGGCCGGTGTTTACTAGTTGACTTTACAAAAACCCTCAGCAGCCTGTAAGACACTTCGACGTTCACAAATTTAAATTCCCTGTCGATGCTGATGCTTCATTCCAGTCTTTTTTTTTCCACTGACTAATCTCAAATGACTTGGCCGTGAAAATGTTTTTTAATGCATAGATATGCCAGTAATACGCAGACGGAAGGCTGGCTTGGGGGACCCTAGCAAACATACGCTGGGCGGGCAGGCGGTTATTTATTCATAGGCTGGCTTCATTTCCATTTAAATATACGTGACCTGTGAGGGACGTCCTTACTGTTAGTGTTTACCGCCAGACAACGCAAACACAGAGCTGATGAGTTCACCCCCCCAGAGGAACAATACACTCTGGGTGTGTGTGTGTGTGCGTGTGTGTGTGTGTGTGTGTGTGTGTGTCCTAGCCAGTTTGTGTGTGCATTTCAGAAGCTTTTGCTTCAATATGTCCTCTGTTTGTATGTGTGTTTGTGTGTGTGTGTGTGTGTGTGTGTGTGTGTGTGTGTGTGTGTGTGTGTGTGTGTGTGTGTGTGTGTGTGTGTGTGTCTTGCTTGTTCTACACACACTCACAGGGGTTTCTGTGAGTGTGCGTGTGTGTGCATGCATACTCTCGTAATGATTTGCATTGTCTCTGCTTCTATGGTCTCAGAGTCTCTGCTGACTGAACCTGAAAGAGAGAGAGAGAGAGAGAGAGAGAGAGAGAGAGAGAGAGAGAGAGAGACAGACAGAGACAGAGACAGAGACACACACACACACACACACACACACACAGAGAGAGAGAGAGACAGACAGAGACAGAGACAGAGAGACACACACACAGACACAGAGAGAGTGTGAGGGTAAGAGAGACACAAAGAGCGAGAGAGAGAGAGAGAGAGCGAGAGAGAGAGAGCATCCTCTTCTTCTTCTACTGATGGTGGTTTCTTCAGAGCCACCAGTTGGACTAGCGATGAACAATTAATGAACCTTCTTCAAAAGCTGCCGCACATTCGAGATTCAGATGCACCCTTTTTAGACAGGCCCACGCACAGGTCGTTATCTCAGTCATATCTACCTTTGGAGAGAAGACGTCTTACATAAGAGCACGGCATCGAATCAAAGGCATCGACCCGGACTCTGAACCAGGTCAGGGTGAGCCAGGAGGACTGACGCCTCGCAATACGATTACCATAGAAACAGGCTGGTTACGTTCTCACAGCCACTAGAAAGCAGAGTTCAGGTCAGGGTTTAGGGCTCAGGGTTTGACTTCAGGGTTTGAGTTCAGGGTTCAGGTTTAGGGTTTAGGGTTTGAGGTTTAGGGTTTAGGATAAAGGTTTGAGAGGCGGGTGTTGTGACCCGTGCGTCGAGCCGTGTGTTCACGGAGAGTCCTGATGGAGGCTGACCGGGAGTCTCCTCATCACAACAACAGGCCCGTGTCCGGACTCCACCGGCCTTCGGTCAGCTCTTATCTCTCAGCGCAGACGCCAGCCAGACAAATCCAGCTGTGGCCATCAGGAGGGTCCTCCGTGGTCCACCTCACGGTGCAGAGATGATCTCTCAGAGAGCCGCTGTAATCTCTCCTCCCTCCAGTGGTTTCCGATCCGACACGTCACATGACTCATTCGCTACACATGAGAACATCACCGACACGGCGGTGATGTTACGCTGCGTGCGTTAACGGTCGCAGGTGGAAAAAGTCGGAAAAACGGGAAAACGCGTCAACCCCGACCCGCGGCGGCGGCGGCGGCGGCGACCCAAGTCGGAAAAAAACCTGGATGCTCACGCTAATCTAGAAGAATAGAGACAAGCCTTCAATCAGAACAGGGGGGCTGTTAGTGGTTTGAGTGCTAGACGTTCTGTGTCGGTGTATACTCGGTAACGAGTTCATACTTGAGTTCAGGAATCGGAATCTGTATCGGGAAGGAAAAAAAAGGTGTCGGAACATCTCTGCTCCTCCCCTCTCCTAGTTCCCGGGCCGGGGCGGTCCATGCGGCCTCCTCCTCCTCCTCCTCCTCCTCCTCCTCCTCCTCCTCCTCCTCCCCCTCCTCCTCCTCCTCCTCCGTGTCCGGGGCGAGGCCGGCGGCCATGAGGCTGGTGGTGAAGGCCGTCGACAGGATGAGATGCCTCCGGAAGCGTTCCACGCTCCCGGTCCTGGTCACCTTCCTCATCACCTTCCTCCTCTTCTTCAACCTCTACATGGACGACGAGTATGTGCTGGTGAGTCCCTCGGAGACCTGGACCCCCACCCTAGACCTGGAACCCCACCCTAGTGTTGAACCCCATCCTAGTGCTGAACCCCACCCTAGTGTTGAACCCCACCCTAGACCTGGAACCCCACCCTAGTGTTGAACCCCACCCTAGTGTTGAACCCCACCCTAGACCTGAACCCCACCCTAGTGTTGAACCCCACCCTAGTGCTGAACCCCACCCTAGTGTTGAACCCCACCCTAGACCTGGAACCCCACCCTAGTGTTGAACCCCACCCTAGTGTTGAACCCCACCCTAGACCTGAACCCCACCCTAGTGCTGAACTCCCTGAAGCGGTGTACATAGCATCGTGTAGCATCTTATCCTAGCTGTCTCTGTTGTGTACGGGGAATGGGTTAACCTAGTGATGGTTAGTGTGTACGGGGAATGGGTTAACCTAGTGATGGTTAGTGTATACGGGGAACGGGTTAACCTAGTGATGGTTAGTGTGTACGGGGAATGGGTTAACCTAGTGATGGTTAGTGTATACGGGGAACGGGTTAACCTAGTGATGGTTAGTGTGTACGGGGAACGGGTTAACCTAGTGATGGTTAGTGTATACGGGGGAATGGGTTAACCTAGTGATGGTTAGTGTATACGGGGAACGGGTTAACCTAGTGATGGTTAGTGTATACGGGGGAATGGGTTAACCTAGTGATGGTTAGTGTATACGGGGAATGGGTTAACCTAGTGATGGTTAGTGTATACGGGGAATGGGTTAACCTAGTGATGTTTAGTGTGTACGGGGAACGGGTTAACCTAGTGATGGTTAGTGTGTACGGGGAATGGGTTAACCTAGTGATGGTTAGTGTGTACGGGGAATGGGTTAACCTAGTGATGGTTAGTGCTTGGCTCTTGGTTCTATGAACATCCTTACTGTACCCACAGAGATATATTGTTGTTTCTCTTTCTCCTGACACATGGACTTATTGTGAGTTTCTTTGGATAAAAGCGTCTGATAAACCTGTGGTCCTCTGTGGTCCCTGGTCCTCTGTGGTCCCTGGTCCTCTGTGGTCCCTGGTCCTGTGTGGTCCCTGGTCCTCTGTGGTCCCTGGTCCTCTGTGGTCCCTGGTCCTGTGTGGTCCCTGGTCCTCTGTGGTCCCTGGTCCTCTGTGGTCCCTGGTCCTGTGTGGTCCCTGGTCCTCTGTGGTCCCTGGTCCTGTGTGGTCCCTGGTCCTCTGTGGTCCCTGGTCCTCTGTGGTCCCTGGTCCTGTGTGGTCCCTGGTCCTCTGTGGTCCCTGGTTCTGTGTGGTCCCTGGTCCTCTGTGGTCCCTGGTCCTCTGTGGTCCCTGGTTCTGTGTGGTCCCTGGTCCTCTGTGGTCCCTGGTCCTCTGTGGTCCCTGGTTCTGTGTGGTCCCTGGTCCTGTGTGGTCCCTGGTTCTGTGTGGTCCCTGGTCCTCTGTGGTCCCTGGTTCTGTGTGGTCCCTGGTCCTGTGTGGTCCCTGGTCCTCTGTGGTCCCTGGTCCTCTGTGGTCCCTGGTCCTGTGTGGTCCCTGGTTCTGTGTGGTCCCTGGTCTTCTGTGGTCCCTGGTTCTGTGTGGTCCCTGGTCCTGTGTGGTCCCTGGTCCTCTGTGGTCCCTGGTCCTCTGTGGTGCACAGGACCAGGGAAGGTGGCTGACGGTCCTCCTCTCCACAGGAGGCGGAGAAGCGGCCCCTGGGCGAGTTGCTGCCGCCCCCGGGCCCCCCCGCCGGCCCCCCCGCTGGCCCCCCTGGCCCCCCCGGGGGCCCCCCCCCGGGGCCCTCAGAGAGAGACGTACCCGGGCAGCACCGGGGGACGGCCGACCTCTCGGGGAGCATCAACGTGACGTACCGCTACCTGGCGGGCCTGCCCCTCAACCGCAGGAGTGAGTGGCCCTTCTCCCGCCCACGATGCTTACTGAGGCCCCCAGGCCCCCACTTCTCTCCCCTTAACGAGAACACTTGAGCCGTTTCTCAATACCAAGTACGCGGACTACGTTCTCGCGGACTTGGAAGTACGTACTTGGCAAGTCCGGACTTTCAAGTACAGACTTCCGAGAACGCGAGTACGCACTCTGCAATTGGAACTGCAGCGGACTCGATGATGCATTCTGGGATATTTAACGGTCCCAAGTCCACACGAGTCCCCTCCGATGCATCCTCGGTGGAACGGCCTCATCGAGAACGCATCGAGAACACACACAGGTTTTACGACAGTACTCGCGTACTCGCGTACTTGGAATTGGAACAGTGCTTGGGCTACCACTGATGACGTTTATCGAGAACGCAAGTACACGAGTACACACGAGAACACGAATTGAGAAACGGCTTTGCTTTGAGCGCCCTTAGCTGCAAGTCAGCTCCTGAGCTAGTCTAGCGTTCAAGGGCTGCACTCCCCCCTTACTCCATTAAGTATTGGGACACACTACCCCTTCACGGGAACGCGCAACATCTAGGGTTAGGGCTCAAATCTAGGGTTAGGGCTCAAATCTAGGGTTAGGGCTCAAATCTAGGGTTAGGGCTCAAATCTAGGGGAAGGGGGAGAATTGGGACAGGGCCTTGTTGTAATACTACTACTACCACTAATTGTATTAATAATACATTTAATTTGGAGCACCTTGAATGACACACAAAGACACTAGGACACACAGCTTTTTTACCAAAGAAGTTTAAAAGAGATACATATATATGCACATATACATACATACATATAGACATACTTGCATGCAAAAGGTATCCCTCGTCCAAAAAGAATAATAAAAAAAAGAATAAATATCAATAACCTAAAATAATAGGAAACTAAATAATAAGTTGATCAGAATCCAAGTGTGTGTGTGTGTGTGTGTGTGTGTGTGTGTGTGTGTGTGTTTGTACTACACAAACTCACAGAGGTTTCTGTGAGTTTAAATGTGACCATGCATACTATTGTCAGCAATGTTCTCCAGACCCCAACCAGATGTTCCTCTCACCGTTGAAGAGCTGAGTTGAGTTTAATCTGGTTTGTTGTTTTGAAGCATCAGTGTACTAGAGTGTACTAGTGTGTAGAGTGTACTAGTGTGTACTAGAGTGTAGAGTGTACTAGTGTGTACTAGAGTGTAGAGTGTACTAGAGTGTACTAGTGTGTACTAGAGTGCACTAGTGTGTACTAGTGTGTACTAGTGATCACTGGGTCAGGGCTACAGCCTGGGGGGTTGAACCCCATCAGTTCTTGTTTCTAACCCAGGCCTCGTCCACCACCCCAGGGTTCCTGACCATCGGCCTGTCGTCCGTCAAGCGGAAGAAGGGCAACTACCTGGTGGAGACCATCAGGTCCATCTTCGACCAGTCCAGCTACGAGGAGCTGCAGCAGATGGTGGTGGTGGTGCACCTGGCCGACTTCGACCTGGCGTGGTGCGGGCGGCTGGTGCGCGAGGTCTCCCGGCGCTTCGCCCACCACATCCTGGAGGGGCGCCTGCTGGTGGTGCAGGCCCCCGAGGAGCACTACCCGCCGCTGGACGGCCTGAAGAGGAACTTCGACGACCCCGAGGACCGCGTGCGCTTCCGCTCCAAGCAGAACGTCGACTACGCCTTCCTGCTGCACTTCTGCGCCGCGCTGTCGGACTTCTACGTCATGCTGGAGGACGACGTGCGCTGCTCCCGCAACTTCCTCACCTCCCTGCGGAAGGTCGTCTCCTCCCGCGAGGGCTCCCACTGGGTGACGCTCGAGTTCTCCAAGCTGGGCTACATCGGCAAGCTGTACCGCTCGGCGGACCTGCCGCGCCTGGCCCGCTTCCTGCTGCTCTTCTACCAGGAGATGCCGTGCGACTGGCTGCTGCTGCACTTTCGCGGCCTGCTGGCCCAGCGCGACGCCGTGCGCTTCCGGCCCTCGCTCTTCCAGCACATGGGCTACTACTCGTCGTACAACGGCGCCGAGAACAAGCTGCAGGACGACGACTTCGAGGAGGACCCGGACGTGGCGGACGTGCCCGACAACCCGCCCGCCCGCCTGCACACCAGCATCCGCGCGTTCGAGAGCTACGACGTGGGCCGCGCCTACAGCAGCGTGGCCGAGGAGTACTTCTGGGGGAAGCCGCCGTTCACCGGCGACTTCCTGGTGGTCGTCTTCAACGAGTCGGCCCGCGTCAGCCGCATCAGGGTCGTCACGGGGACGGACGAGCGGCGGAGCGACGTGCTGCGGCGCGGCGCCCTGGAGGTGGGGCGGAGGCTGACGGAGCCCGGGCAGGGCCGGCGGCAGTGCGCCTCCTACGTCACGCTGGGGGAGTTCCGGGACGGCTGCGTCGAGGTGCGCGACGTGCACCGCAAGGTGGGCTTCGAGGTGCAGTGCGTTCGGATCGTGGTGACGGCCGGGCAGCAGGACTGGCTCATCGTGAGGACGGTCAGTGTGTGGACCGCCCCACCCTCGCCACCCTGAGGACAGGTCACCCTCTGGACCGCCAGCCCTCTCCACCTCCTGGACCACCAGCCCTCTCCACCCTCTGGACCGCCAGCCCTCTCCATCCTCTGGACCACCAGCCCTCTCCACCCTCTGGACCACCAGCCCTCTCCACCCTCTGGACCGCCCAGCCCTCTCCACGCTCTGGACCACCAGCCCTCTCCACCTCCTGGACCACCAGCCCTCTCCACCCTCTGGACCGCCAGCCCTCTCCATCCTCTGGACCACCAGCCCTCTCCACCCTCTGGACCACCAGCCCTCTCCACCCTCTGGACCGCCAGCCCTCTCCACCCTGAGGACCATCAGCCTGTGGACCGCACTGCGAGCTGTGGAGGTGTTTGACTGTGGAGGTGTTTGACTGTGGAGGTGTTTGACTGGAGGTGTCTGACTGTGGAGGTGTTGGACTGTGGAGGTGTTTGGCTGTGGAGGTGTTTGGCTGGAGGTGTCTGACTGTGGAGGTGTTTGACTGTGGAGGTGTTTGACTGGAGGTGTTTGACTGGAGGTGTTGGACTGTGGAGGTGTTTGACTGTGGAGGTGTTTGACTGGAGGTGTTTGACTGGAGGTGTTGGACTGTGGAGGTGTCTGACTGTGGAGGTGTTTGACTGTGGAGGTGTCTGACTGTGGAGGTGTCTGACTGTGGAGGTGTTTGACTGTGGAGGTGTTTGACTGTGGAGGTGTCTGACTGTGGAGGTGTTTGACTGTGGAGGTGTTTGACTGTGGAGGTGTCTGACTGTGGAGGTGTTTGACTGGAGGTGTTGGACTGTGGAGGTGTCTGACTGTGGAGGTGTCTGACTGTGGAGGTGTTTGTCTGTGGAGGTGTTGTGTAGTGAGCGGTGACTCTGTGTTCTCGTCCTGAAGGCTTCAGTTTTCCTACGGGTTCATCTCGGGACGGCGGCTGTGGACGTTATTTCAAACGATCCATGTTTTATCGGATTGTCACATAATCTCTTTTTTTCTCTAGTTTTCCATTGATTTAATCGGTATCAATGATGTACAGTACAGCGTTGTTTTTCCAATGAAATGCAGATATTGATGACAAAAGAACCCTCCGGTCATCGTTAAGTTTTCTTCGTCCTTTGCCTCAGAATCCTCCGTCGTGTCGCTGGGCTCCTTGACTTTCAGCGTTGTTTCATTTCTCATAGAATTATGACGTCCTGTCACCAGGTTTTATATTACGTTGACGAGCCAATTCAGGAGCTCTCCATTAATGACATCACAATGTGGGCGTGTGTGGGTTGTGCGTGTGCGCGTGTGCGTGTGTGGAAAATCAAGGGCAAAATGATTGCGGGTCCATTATGGTCGTGGATCATTCATCGTCATTAGGTCTCCGTGGTTGGTTGTGGATCATTACTCTGGACTGATGGGGGGCCTGCGGTCGGGGGGGGGGGGGGGGGGGGGTGGGGGGGGAGTATGGGTCCGTCCTGATGGTCTGCGTCGCTCTGACCCCCAGAACTACCGAGACGTCCAGAACTTTAACGGGATTCATGTGGGACGGATGTGCCTCATAACAATAATAATAATAGGTCATGAATACGTTTCAGTTGTCTTCTGTGTTACTATCAGTTAATAATTTGGAGTCTGAGTATAATATTGTGTCTGATCCGGTCTCCCCTGATCGTAGTGTGAATGTCAATGTTTGGTTTACTTTGTTTTTATTAAAAAGGATATTCCAAAACACAAGTCGATGTAAAGCAATTATAGACAAGTGTGTGCACGTTTGCTTGCATGCAAAAATGCTCACACACACGCACACGCACACGCACACCTACATGTACACGCACACACACGCGCACGCACACACACACACACACACACACACACACACACACACACACACACCCAAGTGCATACATACACAACCGTGCAACTATGTGTGTGTCATCTTGGAAAAACACACACATCTGCAAAAAACAGCATTGCCAATTACACAGAGAGATTTATTTTAAAGGAGTTTTTAGGCTTGTATTTAATATGTTCAACCAACAACAAAATCCATTGACCACACACAATCCATATGGATTACACAGACGGAACTGCAGAATATGATGTTTGTGTACATTCTACACAATGCTGCCCTCTGGCGGTCATTCTAATGCATTACACAAAACGAGTTAACGTGAATTAAAAGTATTAATATTAGTATGATAATTTAAAAAATCGCCATTTACACCTATGGCCATAATTTACTTTAAAGTCAGTTCTAGCGAATTGATCATTGGATAATAGTTTATTTTAAATTCGGACAATCATAAACGCACCGCGACGTCATCATGCAGCGACGGCGTTTCTGTCAACAAAACGTATCCGTCCGCGCTGAACGCCAACCGAAACCTCTGCGCACTACTTTATTAATATCGCCAATAATATCGATCGGTAAGCCCGTGATGACGGCCCGGGTCAGCGCCAGGTAAGGGTCGATTTCTCCTCACGTCGGGGCTGTTGCGGGTCTCCAGGGCGGTTCGTGTTGAGCTCTAACCACTGTGGGTTCAGTCAGCTGGGAGCCGATGGGGTTATGATCACTGTTATCGATCAGTTATCGGTGTTATGGGGTCCACGACGGACGCGGACGTGACGAGGAGTGGTCGTGTGTCGGGGTGCGGGTCCATGTCGAGTGTGAAGGCCTGAACGTCCACGATCAAACTTTATGATCTGATGACATCCTGGCGAGGAGG
>NW_028179505.1:5000-13368 GCF_964030765.1 Micromesistius poutassou | reverse complement strand
CCCCCCTCCCCCCTCCCCCCCACCTCCCCCCACCTCCCCCCCTCTCCCCCCCACTCCCCCGGCTCACACCACTCCCCCTCTCCCCTCCACCTCCTCCTCTCCCCCCATCACTCCTCGCCCTGTTCTCCCCCACTCCCCTCCGTCCCTTTCCCCCAACCCACTCCCCCTCCCCCCCACTCCCCCATCGCTCCTCTCCCGCCCTCCTCCCCCTCCGTACTCCTCCTACCACCTCCTCCCCACGTCCCTCCTCCCCCATCACTCCTCCCCCCACGTCCCTCCTCCCCCATCACTCCTCCCCCCAACGTCCCTCCTCCCCTATTGGCTCCTCCCCAGCCCTCCCCCCCCTCCCCCCCTCCCCCCCTCCCCGTGGCTCGGCGCCCGGCCTCGCCTTGCGGGCGTGGGCGAGTGACAGCGTTGCGTCAGATGTGGGATTACGGACCCCAAGCTGAGCGCGGCCCCCCCGGGGGGGCGCGGGGCTCAGGAACAGCAAACAGATCCCTAAACCCGGAGCTCCATCCACCGCCGACATCCAGTCAGGATGTGTGTGTTGTGGTGGCGCCCCCTGTTGGCCGGCTGGTCGCCCTGGCTCACTGCGCTGGCGTCGATGGCCCTTGTTGTACACTAGTCACCGCAGCTCCAGAGGCGCGTACCGCAGGGCGTGGTGAAGGGCTGTTCAGGGCTGAGCTGGTTCAACCTGAGCTGCTCTCCCCCGTCTGGGGTCCTGCACACAACACCACAGACCATAATAACACCAGCTGGTGCTCAGTGGGACAGGACGCCCCTCGCCACGCCTTCCCCTCCCCACACAGCTCTCAGAGCAGCGCTGCTACCGGCAAGGCAGCAGAACCAGGGTCTGACCAGGGTCTGACCAGGGCCTGATCCACGGTATGACCAGGGTCTGATCCACGGTCTGACCAGGGTCTGAACAGGGCCTGACCAGGGTCTGACCAGGGTCTGACCAGGGTCTGACCAGGGTCTGATCCACGGTCTGACCAGGGTCTGATCCACGGTCTGACCAGGGTCTGAACAGGGCCTGACCAGGGTCTGACCAGGGTCTGACCAGGGTCTGATCCAGCCTGGTGGAGGGTAGGAGCAATGGGGGAGGAGGGCGGGGGAGGTATGGAGAGGAGGAGGTAGGAGGGGTACAGGGGGGAGGAGATGGGAGGAGTACAGGGGGGAGGAGGTGGGAGGAGGGCAGGGGAGGAGGTGGGAGGAGGGCAGGGGAGGAGGTGGGAGGAGGGCAGGGGAGGAGGTGTTAGGAGGAGTACACCAGGACCTTTGACCCCATCGCCACCATGTCGTGTGCTCGCTGCTCTTATGTGGTCGATGCAGAACATGGACAACCTGGAGCTAACTGGAGCTAACTGGGGCTAACTGGGGCTAACTGGAGCTAACTGGAGCTAACTGGAGCTAACTGGGGCTAACTGGAGCTAACTGGTGCTAACTGGGGCTAACTGGAGCTAACTGTGGCTAACTGGAGCTAACTGGGACTAACTGGGGCTAACTGGTGCTAACTGGGGCTAAGTGGAGCTAACTGGAGCTGCGTGGAGCTAACTAGAGCTAACTGGAGCTACTTTGGCTCACTCCAGGAATGGATCAGACTGGATTGGTTCGTTAGTCCGGCCCCAGGGGGGATGGAGGGACAGTTTTGGATTAGCTGCTGATGCTACCGTTGCTCACAGGAGGGCTTTGTGTGATGTCAAGTCCATTCCACGCCACCGTCTTGATACCTTTTCTCCATTATAATCAACAAGCGCTGGATGTTTGGTCATTATACGTACGGGGTTTGCTCAAGAAGTACCACGATGGCGGCTTGAACCTTCCCCTCTCCCTTCGTCCTCCCGCCTGCTCGTTGCTAACCTTGCGTTGCAATAAAGCACAAGACGCTAATGACACTGGGGGGGGGGGGAGTGTGTAGCAGTGAGCAGGGATCCTCAGGTGAGGCTGGGACTCTTTCATCCCACGTCCTCGCCTCAGAAGCCCTCCTCCTGCTCACACTGCTGCCTCCCAGCCAGCATCAGAACACACAGACTGTGGGCGTCTTCAGAACCAGAACCCACGGTCTGTTCCTCTGCTCTGTCCCCTGGCCTTCGACGATTCACTGCAGTCCACTGCTTTCAGTCTGTGTGTAGTGTGTTATATTGTAGGTGTGTGTACGTATGTGTGTTGACACACGTACACACACACACACATGCAACACACAGTTACTGTATACGTCTGTACATCACCTTGGCTCAAACCGGGTTTTTATTTTTATTTTTATACGGTGCAACGTGAATAAAATAAGGTCGGACTGGAAGGTTCCACCAGCATTGGTGGAACTTTGTTCCACCAATTGTTGTTTTGTTTTTCTTTGTTCCACCATTCAACTGTAGGAGCAAATTTAATTTAATTTCATTACATTTAATTGAATTGAATAAGTGCATTTAATTTCATTTGATTGAATTGAATTGAATTTGTATTTATATGAATATGAATATGAACATTAATATTAGTATTGTGTCTGTGTCTGCGTCATTGCACTGTGATGTAACCGGAGCCCGTCCCCGCTGAAGCGTGAACCTTTGTCCCCCAGAAAAGCACCAAGACGTCCATGGAGCTGGGCCGGACCTTCGCCACGCTCTTCTCTGACATCTCCTTCAGGCAGAAGCTGCTGGACACCAAGACCCAGGAGGAGTTCAAGGAGGCGCTGGTGTTCCAGAGGCACCAGCTCACCGCCTCCAACCAGCAGCCCACCGCCCTGGGGGAGGAGGAGACCGACCCCCGCAGCAACAAGCCCCTCATGGTCTGTACCACTGGCTGTCTGTCTGTCTGTACCACTGTCTGTCTGTCTGTCTGTCTGTCTGTCTGTCTGTCCCTCTGTCTGTCTGTCTGTCTGTCTGTCTGCTGTCTGTCTGTCTGTCTGTCTGTCTGTCTGTCTGTACGACTGTCTGTACGACTGTCTGTCTATCTGTCTGTCTGTCTGTCTGTCTGTCTGCTGGTCTGTCTGCTGGTCTGTCTGTCTGTCTGTCTGTCTGTCTGTCTGTCTGTCTGTCTGTCTGCTGGTCTGTCTGTCTGCTGGTCTGTCTGTCTGCTGTCTGTCTGTCTGTCTGTCTGTCTGTCTGTCTGTCTGTCTGCTGTCTGTCTGTCTGTCTGTCTGTCTGTCTGTCTGCTGGTCTGTCTGTCTGTCTGCCGGTCTGTCTGTCTGTCTGCTGAGGGTGGATCGCGGACGAGCGCTGTTGCGGGCGCGATTGTTGACGAGGGGGGGGGGGGGGGGGTTGGCTCGTTTGGGGGGGCCACAGGGGGGGCCGGACTCAGAGTTACGGGGGCACTGGCCCCCCCCTAGAACCGCCACTGGTCTGTCTGTCTGTCTGTCTGTCTGTCTGCCTGCTGTGTCTGCTTCTCAGCCCCATCTCTGTCTCTGTCGGTCTATCTCACTGTTTGTCAGTTGAGGGTTTTTTTGTTTCTGTCGGTCTCTGCATATCTGTGTGTGTGTGTGTGTGTGTGTGTGTCTGTGTGTGTGTGTGTGTGTGTGTGTGTGTCTGTGTCTGTGTGTGTCTGTGTGTGTGTGTCTGTGTGTGTCTGTGTGTGTCTGTGTGTGTGTGTGTGTGTGTGTGTCTGTCTCTGTCTCTCTGTCTTCCTGCTCTACTGTTTAGTCTGTCTGTCTGTCTGTCAGCGTGTGGTCTGTGTGTTTGATAGTCTGCCTACCCGTCTGTCTGTCTGTCTGTCTGTCTGTCAGCATGTCTGTGTGTGTGTGTGTGTGTGTGTGTGTCTGTGTGTGTGTGTGTGTGCGTGTGTCTGTGTGTGTGTGTGTGTGTGTGTGTGTGTCTGTGTGTTTGAGAGTCTGCCTACCTGTCTGTGTGTGTGTGCCTTGGGACCGCCCACAGGAAGTTATATGTGTCTGTACTTCCTGTCATAGCGCCAAATGTTTCAGTTGTTGTCTCCAAGAGGCCCACACACTGACGTGTGCTCTGAGCGAACCATAAACATCACACACACACACACGAGCACACACACACACACACACACGCACATGCACGCAAACACTCACATGCACACATCTTTAGTGAAGAATAGCTGGCTAGGGAAACATACATACACACACACACACACACACAGACAGACACACACAGACAAACTCACAAACACACTCAAATGTACACACTCCGATAAAAATACAAACACACAAACGTGCAGACAACACACACATGATACAGATTTGTATGTCGAACACACACAGACAACAAACATACCGCCAATCCATCACACACACACACACACACACACACACACACACTGACCTACAAAACAACTCACACACTACACACCGGACACATTTCATGGTAACAACACATTTTATGACACACGAGTCCTCAGCAGGGGTCCGTTAAGGAGCGGCGTGTGTTCTTAAAATAAACACGTCAACACGAATAAACACATCAACACGGAATAAACACGTCAACATCTGTTGTCGGAGCATTCCTAGCCGTTGACAGGTCTCTGCGCTGCAGACGCCGCCACACCCCCTGCGTCTGACTCCGTCTGACGGAGCGTCCGCCCTGCCTGGACGGTCGTCTTAACGGGCCGTCCACCCTGACCCCGACGCAGCTGTCCTCAGGGTTATAGAGCTACATCATCCGTGTGGATCACGTTAAAGCGCTCTCCTTCAGTCGGCGCGCGCTCCCCTAAAGCAGGGTGGATTTAACGGGGGAACGTTCCGTCTGTGTTAAAGAGGCTGAGCTGGTTTTTACCACGGCGGTCGGGGGGGTTGTTTCATGCCTGAGCAATGTTTGTTTGGTATCCCTGAACCAACGCGCTCTCATCCCTTAAATGGGAAGCGTCACATTCGGCTCTGTTCTGTTCTAACAGAGAGCGCGGCTCCATCACGCCTTGTGGGAGAAACCCACTTTCCACCGTTCTTCCCAGTAAAGTGTGACCATTGATCCCAGTAGTCCCAGTACCTGTGATGGTGCTGGGCGTGATGGCCGGTCTGACCCTCTTCTGTCCTGCAGTGTAAAGACTTCTTCCGCGCCGGACGAGGGATCTATGAGGACCTGTGCCGCAGGCTGCCCTTCTACCCTTCAGACTTCACCGACGGTAGGCCTCCATCACACTGCACAGACGGTAGGCCTCCATCACACTGTACAGACGGTAGGCTACCATCACACTGTACAGACGGTAGGCCTCCATCACACTGTACAGACGGTAGGCCTCCATCACACTGTACAGACGGTAGGCCTCCATCACACTGCACAGACGGTAGGCCTCCATCACACTGCACAGACGGTAGGCTACCATCACACTGTACAGACGGTAGGCCTCCATCACACTGCACAGACGGTAGGCCTCCATCACACTGCACAGACGGTAGGCCTCCATCACACTGCACAGACGGTAGGCCTCCATCACACTGCACAGACGGTAGGCCTCCATCACACTGTACAGACGGTAGGCTACCATCACACTGTACAGACGGTAGGCCTCCATCACACTGCACAGACGGTAGGCCTCCATCACACTGCACAGACGGTAGGCTACCATCACACTGTACAGACAGTAGGCCTCCATCACACTGTACAGACGGTAGGCCTCCATCACACTGCACAGACGGTAGGCTACCATCACACTGTACAGACGGTAGGCTACCACCACACTACAGACGGTAGGCCTCCATCACACTGACAGACGGTAGGCCTCCATCACACTGCACAGACGGTAGGCTACCATCACACTGTACAGACGGTAGGCCTCCATCACACTGTACAGACGGTAGGCCTCCATCACACTGTACAGACGGTAGGCTACCATCACACTGTACAGATGGTAGGCCTCCATCACACTGTACAGACGGTAGGCTACCATCACACTGCACAGACGGTAGGCCTCCATCACACTGTACAGACGGTAGGCTACCATCACACTGTACAGACGGTAGACCTCCATCACACTGCACAGACGGTAGGCTACCACCACACTACAGACGGTAGGCCTCCATCACACTGCACAGACGGTAGGCCTCCATCACACTGCACAGACGGTAGGCCTCCATCACACTGTACAGACGGTAGGCCTCCATCACACTGCACAGACGGTAGGCCTCCATCACACTGCACAGATGGTAGGCCTCCATCACACTGCACAGACGGTAGGCTACCATCACACTGTACAGACGGTAGGCCTCCATCACACTGACAGATGGTAGGCTACCATCACACTGTACAGACGGTAGGCCTCCATCACACTGTACAGACGGTAGGCCATCACACTGTACAGACGGTAGGCTACCATCACACTGTACAGACGGTAGGCCTCCATCACACTGTACAGACGGTAGGCTTCCATCACACTGCACAGACGGTAGGCTACCATCACACTGTACAGACGATAGGCCTCCATCACACTGCACAGACGGTAGGCTACCATCACACTGCACAGACGGTAGGCCTCCATCACACTGCACAGACGGTAGGCCATCACACTGTACAGAGAGTAGGCTACCATCACACTGTACAGACGGTAGGCTACCATCACACTACAGACGGTAGGCTACCATCAGACTGTACAGACGGTAGGCTACCATCACACTGTACAGACGGTAGGCCTCCATCACACTGTACAGACGGTAGGCTACCATCACACTGACAGACTCCCTGCTAGTCCATGTTAAAGTCAATCATTGTTTTTGTCTCCTCACAGCAGGGGGGCAGTCTGACATTCTTGTGGTTTTCACTCAATATCTGCTACTGTGTGTATGTATGTGTGTACATCTATCTGTGTGTGTTAGTGTGTGTATGTGTGTAGTGTGTATGTGTGTATGTGTTGGGTGTGCATACATCTCTGTGTGTTTGTGTGTGTTTTTGAGTGTGTGTGCGTTGCTTGAAATCACAGTTTGCTGGCCTCCCGCTGCCCTCCACACTAAAGAGCAGTCAGAGTCTGGATCACCTGACACCTCATATCAGCCAATCACGTGTCCCTGAGGTTTCCTTCAGTTATTCTATTAGCCGGGATGTCGCTGGTAACGTATAAACCACATCCAGGTCTAAACCAGGTCAAAACCAGGTGTAAACCATCCTGGTTTAAAACAGGTGTAGAACAGGTTTGAACCAGGTGTACACCAGGTTGTCTCCCGGTTTAACAAGGTCTTAATATCCTGTTCCAAATCAGGTCAAGAACCTCCCGGTCTGAAACAGGTCTAAACCATTAAGGCCTATACCAGGTGTAGACCAGGTTTGAAGTAGGACTAAACCATCCAGGCCTAAACCAGGTGTAGACCAGGTTTGAAGCAGGTCTAAACCATCCAGGCCTAAACCAGGTGTAGACCAGGTTTGAAGTAGGACTAAACCATCCAGGCCTAAACCAGGTGTAGACCAGGTTTGAAGCAGGTGTAAAGCAGGCCTAAACCAGGTGTAGACCAGGTTTGGAGCAGGTGTAAAGCAGGCCTAAACCAGGTGTAGACCAGGTTTAAAGCAGGTGTAAAGCAGGCCTAAACCAGGTGCGGACCAGGTGTGGACCAGGTTTAAAGCAGCTGTAAAGCAGGCCTAAACCAGGTGCGGACCAGGTTTAAAGCAGCTGTAAAGCAGGCCTAAACCAGGTGCGGACCATGTTTAAAGCAGCTGTAAAGCAGGCCTAAACCAGGTGCGGACCAGGTTTGGAGCAGGTGTAAAGCAGGTCACACACAGCCTGGGGGGAGAGCAGGGAGGCAGTGAACTGCTTACCTCTTGTTGTTGTAAGTCGGTGAATGCATTAACTTCTCCAAGGTCTGTTTGTGTTTGCGGTTCGGGGCCGGCAGAACAACAGTCCTTCGAGGGCGCCCGTGCTACCGCGTGCGGATGAAAACATCCCATCGTCTTGATGCGTTCGCTTCATCCAAATTACACGTATTGTGACCTTAATTCGGCTCGGAAGGGAGGCTCATTAAAACATCACAGAGGCCGCGAGCGGCGTTGTTTTTTAAAAGCCAAACAACTGTTGTGAGCGGTAATGAAGACCGCAGACTGCTCGGCTGGCTATAATGACTTCATTCATTAGTTCATTCATTAGTTGATTTATTTGGCCTAATCAGGTGATTTAATGAGACTCTTATTGTGGCGTTTCACAGTTGAATAATACACACTTCCCCCCCGCGCGCGGTCTTTGTCTGGGGCTGGATCGGGTTCCACCTGCTTCCTGTTTCAGTTTCCATCGCACAAATATGCTTTGTAATCAATGAGCAAGAATATACATTAATGTACGTTCATTTTTGTTCTTCTTTATTTCATGATATTTCATGCTCCTAAACCAAACTATCATTTGTACTGGTTCAGCCAGGGCCTAGCCTGGTTCAGCCTGGTTCAGCCTGGTTTAGCCTGGTTGAACCCTGCTTTAGCCTGGTTGAACCCTGGTTTAGCCT
>NW_028179506.1:7500-19554 GCF_964030765.1 Micromesistius poutassou | reverse complement strand
GGATACACTTTTTTTTGGTTCGCAAAAAATATTCTGCAGTACTATCCACCAATTTACCAGTATCTAAAGCTTTGTGAATATCTGTTCAATGTTTAATTGTTAAACTGTCAAATGTTTAAAGTAACACGTTATGAGTAAAATACCATCAAGCAGTTGACAAGACTGCAGAAATACAAAGTCCCCTTCATAATTAAACTAACAATTAAAACTGTGAATATCACAACATTGTCACAACAAGATAGAAGTCCCAACCATGTACCTAGGCAACAGGAATGCATTTTAATGCTGCAGCCATCAATGCTGCAGACAGTACTGCCATAAATGACCTGTATTCTATAGGAGAATTCACCTTCTTTTTTTACTCATGGGGCCAGTGAAGTAACACGAGTCAAAGTTCCCCAATCACAGACCTCTGTCCCATAGCCTGACTTCAAGGAACAAGAGAACATCCTTCTATTCTATTCTATTCTATTCTGCTCTCTGCGCCTTTGTGCCCTTTCCTCTCCCAACGGCCCCTCTTCTTTCATACTCACTTCTATGTATTAAAGGCTTCTCCAGGACGAGGGAAACTACGTTTGAATAGGAGCTGGAGCCATTTCCTGTCTAGTACAGAGCTACAAAAGGCCCGCAACAATACATACGGAGGATTTTGTAGGCCAGGATGTACAAAATTAACTGAGATTTTCATGGGAATTTTATGACCATAATTAATGAAAATTCACCATCACATTTAGTAGTGAACTAATAATATGGTCATGAAATCCTCCCCAAATACGACAGCAGGAAACAAATATCCAATAGGCGTGTTCACATGTTGGCCTAATCCATATACTTCATGCCACATTTGATACAAATACTTGACTCAAATCCCAGCTGCATTTTGCCTGTGCATTAAGTTGTTTTCACCACTGCACACAAAATAAGACACATTTTATAATTGATGCCATAGGTTTAACCAAATGGAGAGAGATCAACGAATAGAACCAGGACGTGATTGCTACGTAAAACAGAGCGGGAGCCCATGATTCTTTCACAAAGCACCTGAGCGTTTTAGAACTCGCAGCGGCGCTCAAGTCAGTCGCACGCGTGCTTTAAGTAAATTGCATGTTTAATTAAGTCACACGTGCGTTTTAAGTAAATCGTGTGTTTATGTAAAACACGCACTTAAGTAAGTCGCACACGCGCTTTAAGTAAATCGCGCCCTTTAGTAAGTCGCACGCGCGCTTTAAGTAAATTGTGCGCTTTCAGTAAGTCGCGCGCTGTTAGTGTCCTGTATGGACTCTGGCCGCCCTGCTGGTCTTCTGTGGCAGTGAATGATTTTGTTTGCATTTGCCATGTGCTTTTTGTTTTTGTCCTGAACCCCGCCCTCACCTGCCTGGTGCCCCGCCCTGGCCACACCTGCTCATTAGCTGCTCGTTGTCCTGATTGAGTTTTCCCTGTCCCTTGTTTTCTCCCTGCCAATGATTTGCCTTCCCTCTGTTATTTAAGTTCAGCCCACCAGTTATTCTTTGTCAGATCGTACCACAAAGTTTGGTGAGACACTCTGCCCGTTTTTGCTCTGCCTGTTTCTGCTCTGCCGGAAGACTTTGGATTCTCTGCCTTGTGATTTTTTTTGTTTAGGATTTTTTTCTTTTTGTGTTGGAACTTTGCCTTGATCTTTTGTGCGTTACATTTTTGACTCCGTAGTTTGACTTTTGACCAGTCTGCCCTTTTGTTTTTAAATCCTAAAGAAAAGGAATAAACATTTTTTCCAATAGTATCCGGTCTGCACATGGGTCCTTTTTTTGCAATCCCTAACACACGTGTGCTTACAGTTAGTCGCTAATGCTTTGCTAAAGTGCGAGATTTACTTAATAATTGATTGAATTTATATAGCGCATTTTCTAGACACTCAAAGACGCTTTACAGTGAAGGGGGGGACCTCACTAACCACCACCAATGTGTAGCACCCACTTGGGTGATGCACGGCAGCCAATCAGCGGCAGAACGCTCACCACACACCAGCTTGAGGTGGAGAGTGAGGGAATTAATGAATGAGCCAATCATATACAGGGAGATGATTAGGGGGCCAGATTGAATGAGCCTGGTCGGGCAGTTTTAGCCAGGACACCGGGGGACCCCCTACTCCTTGCGATAAGTGCCCTGGGATCTTTTATGACCTCAGTGAGTCAGGACCTCGGTTTTACCTCCGAAGGACGGCGCGTGTGCAACTTACTAAAGGGAGTGTGTGACTTACTATAGCGTGAGTTAGAAATCGACACGCGCGCTTTATATGAAAACGACTCCCATGTCACCTCCCAGGCTCCATAAATAACAGCTACTGAAATACAGTTCCAACAATATGAGGCTGCTTGCCTGTAGGCCTTTTCACACTGCCAAGCCGGTCCGGTCGCGGCTTGGCACGCCCGGCAATTTCACTGGAGAAGGCGGGGCTATGCATGGAGGGTCGATCTCTTTAGAATAATTTGCATACTACGAGTGTTTTTACTTTTTTATGATTCAAGAGACTCGCATGCAAGAGTGAGTATACATCTCAGTGTAGGGCAAGCTCAAAAACGGCAACATATTTATTTTGCTGACCACTTTGTTTTTTATCCCGACAAAAGCATCGTAAGGAAAGTTCCTCTGCGTCTTTCTCGTAGTTCGCACCATCTTTCCCCGTCTATACGACTGCATCACCTTCTCTCCCATGATGGTCAGCAGCTCTCAGATTTCACTGTTGTATCTGGTTATCACTGTTAGCTACATCCTATATAATCCAGATAACCCAACACACACGCACGCACGCACGCACGCACGCACAACCAGGTCACTATTCAGCGCATGCATTTGAGGAAAATAGTGAAATGGCAATGGCAAAACAACAATAGTAGGCTATATAATAAAGTATTGTGTTAGACTTCAATAGAATGAACACATGCCCTTCTCCAGTTAGAACTACTCATTTTGACATCGCCCCCCACCGGAACCACGGAGCATCAGAATGAAACCGCCAATGTGTGTAGGGTCTGGGAGTGTCAATTGGGGCGCTTGGGGCGCTATCTTTTACCTCGGACAGTATAAACGAGCGGACCATGACAGTATAAACGAGCGGACCATGCCAGGAAAAAGGCGTGCATAAGACGGGCATATTTGGCAGTGTAAAAACGTCTATTGATTCTGATCAAAATTAGTGTGTATTCCCTAAGGAAAGTTTCTCAGGAAATCTTTTTCCGCATTTCAAGAGTGGGTGACATGAATGGCATGCATTGCACTCATTTTCTTCAACAATATTTATATATTTCAAGGTCAAAGTCAGAACCCATTGATTAATTGGGTGAAACAATTTGATATTGATATTTCCCAGACGGCAATGAAATAAACGTATTGTAATCTTTTGTCAGGTTTTACCATCAGAGGCATCTGAAAACAACAATGAAAGAGTCAACCAATAACTCGCTAAACATCCCCCCCCCCAGACAATGCTTCAAACAATGTCATTCAAAAAGATTTACAAAAATATATTCAAAAATAGTAATTATGGACCGATTTGACAACACACTTGTTGTATTACATGTCTGTGTTGTGCTTTGTGTGTTGTGGCATCATTGCACTTAAACCCTTACATTTTTTGTGAAAACTTTTCATTTTCAAACTGATCATTTTGGGTTGCAGGTTCAGTTGTAATGCGGACAACAATCTTTTAAATAGGTTATCCTTTAGAAGGTCATGAGAGAGTCAATTGAGGTGCGAACTCAGGCCGGTATATTACCTTGATCAGTGTAAATGTGGACAATGGCGGGAAAAAGGCGGGCATAAAACGGGCATACTTGGCAGTGTAAAAATTAAACGTTTAGTGTGTGTGTGTGTGTGTGTGTGTGTGTGTGTGTGTGTGTGTGTGTGTGTGTGTGTGTGTGTGTGTGTGTGTGTGTGTGTGTGTGTGTGTGTGTGTGTGTGTGTGTGGCTTAAGCATAAACTGAACCAGAGTTCTTCAGGATGCTGTTCTCTGCGATGGCCCAAACTGCCTTATAGCCTACCCTCAGAACAACTCTCCTATTTGAACCCGGCATGGCATGATTCATACTTTTAGGTTGTAGTAGTAGTAATAACAGCTCAAAATACATGGACACATGGATTGCTTTGCAGCCATTTGAAATAAACTCAACACATTCATTATATTGTCACTCTCCTTCACCTTAGCAAGTGCTCAAATACCACTACTGTCACTTCAAGATATTATCTGTTTGATTTCATTCTTTTTCCGAACGGAGGACTTCAAGCTCTGCACTCTAATATCATTTCTCCTTTGAGACATGCTTTGTATTTGTATTGCATATGAACAATGTCCTCTGACAACCAGGGCTGATGTTTTAGCTAGCCTGTGGTCTCTGAATGCAGTGGTCTGTGTGTGTTCACCGTGTATCTTAGGTGTTTAAGAATTCAAACAAGATGAGATTTATTTGCCGACAGCTTTAGGGAGAAGGGAGGAGGGGTTCCAGCCATGGTTTCCAGCCCAGGGCAACCCTGTCATTCTTATTTTAGCGAGTACAAGTCGTTGAGTATCAGCGTGTTATGTATGAAATATGCCACACATCATGGTGTTTTACTAGCCTGGCTCCGCTGCCTCCGTACTTCCGCTCAATTTTAATTTCCCTTCGGTACTACGTCTGGGTTTGCGGTATATTTTCGCAGGTTTTCTGCAGCCAATTTTTTGGCCGTCCAATCAGCAAACAGAGGGAGTGGCTGAGAACATTGACGTTGAGGTTGTGCGCTGGTTTGAGTCGTAGTCAAACGTCAGCGATTGGTTATGGCAGATCCAGAGCGGCACTGGGGCAGATCTAATAGTTTCAAACTCCAACAGACGCCCGCCTTCAGTGAGTTAACGTTTGTCAATGGAGAAAGGCCAGACTCTCTGTGCAAATGAAATTTGAAAAGTACGAGATTCTGGTAATGACAAGGCTAGTGTTTTACTACAAATGTCCGAGAATCTTAACCTTCTCTCGGATGCAGCAAACGACATCAACTGCTGCCCAGATGGAGCTCCACACATCGACACACACACTGGTTAGCATAGACCCTCATCATCTTAAGGTTGTTTAAGTGCTTTCTTAAAGGTAGTTTGACGTACCGCGAAGAATGCAACTTGCTTCTATTTTAGTAACAGTGACAAAAGGGCATTGACTCAAATCATCAACGATCATAAAATACATACTAACATGTTTAAAACAATAGGACAATTTGGGGTGCGCTGACTTTAAATAACATTTAAATCGCTAGGGAGCTATGTATGATTAACCATATCCAGGTGTCATCTTCAACCTGTCCTTATCTGTCTCCACTTTTGGGCTCTTTTTTTTTTTTTTCCCAGACAGACAAAAACCAACACATGTACAAACATAGCCATCGCCACTGCATGTTATACAGATACAGAAGAGTTTCAACAGTGGGGGCATAGAAAGGACAAAGGAAAGACAAGAACACACAAGAAAGTGTGTGTGTGTGTGTTGCATTGGCCAGGGCAAATGCATAATCCCTTCCACCTGGTTTCTAATCTTAGATTAGAGGTGACCGGCTCACACACGCTGGTCTACACAGTGAGGTAAAACACAGATGGCCAGACACCATTCCTAACAGATTATATTAATATATGTGAATCACTTATCTGATCACATAAAAAGCAGTTTTTAGGGTGATCTGATAAGATAAACAGTCAGGTTTAACAGACATCCTCAGCAGAGTCTTGTGATTGGTTCGCTCGCTCTACCTGAAAGCGTCTCACATCAGACGGACGTCCCCCTTTCCGTGCCTCTCCCTGCCATGCGACTGTTTTCATTCACACCACAGCTATACAGACATTGATCTGGAAACGTCACTCGGTCTTGAGCAGGCAGATTACCTGTTCAGGATTTCCCAGATATCGAATCCTCTGTAACTTTGCAGGGTAAGACTGCATGATTGAAAGGGGATTCACACACAAGGTGATGCTTTCTACAATGGAGGATATCCACAGACCTTAACCTTTTGTGAATTCTATATTTGTACAAAGACTCTCCAGGTCACCTGGGCCAGTACCCACAGATTAAAGGGCCAATACCCACATATCAAAGGGCCAATACCCACATATCAAAGGGCCAATACCCACATATCAAAGGGCCAATACCCACATATCAAAGGGCCAATACCAATAGATTCAAGGGCCAATACCAACAGATTCAAGGGCCAATACCCACATATTAAAGGGCCAGTACCCACAGATTAAAGGGCCAATACCCACAGATTAAAGGGCCAATACCAACAGATTCAAGGGCCAATACCCACATATTAAAGGGCCAGTACCCACAGATTAAAGGGCCAATACCCACAGATTAAAGGGCCAGTACCCACAGATTAAAGGGCCAATACCCACAGATTAAAGGGCCAGTACCCACAGATTAAAAGGCCAATACACACAGATTAAAGGGCCAGTACCCACAGATTAAAAGGCCAATACACACAGATTAAAGGGCCAATAAGCACTGATTTAAGAATGAAGACCAGCTGCGTGCTCTGCATGTCCTCCTGGCGAGGAGTTAATGGCTGAAATGGCTCTGTAGATGTGTAGATGATCCCTGCCCCATGTCAAATCTCCAAAACCTGTTTTCATCAGACGACGTCCAGATGGCTCCAAGGGAAGCAGGTCACACCAGGCGAGCCACAGAGCCAACCAATCTGGAGAACTTGAAAACCTTGAAAAGTATGCACCATGTCAGATGTTGCAGATAAGCTCATCAGTTAAATGGCTCAGGTCACAACATGGCTTAAAGAGTGCTGCCTCCAACAAAATGTGTCAGTCAACATGTTCTTCTGCAAAACCAACAGACCTACTAGTGACTCCTGGCAAACAATCAATGCATCAGATTGATATGTAAGGTTGTTCATTTAATCAAACCTCTCCTTTGTTACATGTTAAAGCTGTAAACGGGTAATGTTATCTTGAACATTTCTGATCCATTAAAAAAAATATCTACAGATGCCGTCAAGATGTTTCTACATCTGTTTAACAAGCTGGTCAGAGGCCAATCAAAGTATGCTGAAACCACTTTAATCACTATACAAACAAGCACTCAAAGCACTGGAAAAAGATCTGGAAATTACCCACTACCCTATTCTTAAAAAAAAGATTTCAAACCTAATAAAATATGCAAACTTGGTATGCAAATTCTTCCATGACTTAGCTTCAGCACCACTTTAAGCCTTCATCAACAAAAGAACCAATGCTAATCACTAATGGCACTATGGGGTCTATGTGAGGAGACAAGTGCCTTTAGCCCGCCAGCCTGGTCTGTCTGAGGTGGAATAGAGTGGAAATAACTCCAAATCACATCTACTAAACACTTTCAGAAACCAATTAAAACAATGTATGATTAATGCATCCCAATGTTGCAATGTTGCAATGTTCTTCTATATTTATATTTGGCCCTTCTGCCTTCACAGCTTTTAACATATATGTTTCCTTTACCAATATTTAAACAGTATGTCCTGTTGTAGGAAAACCTTTTTAACACCTTTGCCATGGACTACTGCTGAAAAAAATAAATTAAAAAAACGTGTATTTTTAACTCCATTTACAAACACTCCCATGTAATGGAGAGGTGGTTTAACAACAGCGCTCAGGACGTGTCCTTAAACACCCCAAACACACCTGGCATTGATCTGCTAGACCCGGAGAGGGGCTTATAGAGGTAGGCTGCCCATAGGAGCTGACCATGGACTGTGTTTATAATGCATCAGCAACTTAGACCATGGGCGTGAAAAAACAGCTCTTATATTGGGCAGCCTGGGACATGTACAAAGCTAGCTATTACCAGGCTGCAGGCTTACCAAAGAAGAGGTTTAGACAGCTGGCTAGGTATTGCTCAATCCCAGCCACCATGGGCAGCCTGGCAGTGTACTGAAGATTGGTTTAGGGCATGGTGATTACTCAAATTACAAGATTATCTAGATGAAACGATCATTGTGCCGCATTCACTTTTGCAATGATGCTCTCATTTTGTGTAATAAATCCTGCTGGATATATTACACAAAACTGCTTTCCTTCCTTTCCTTTACGAATCGCTGCAGTGATAAAGACAGATGGATTCAACCATCTGATGTAGCCAGTGAAAACCAGTGTATGTTCCGTAGCCTACTCTGATCAAAATATTCTATGTATTAAGAGGTCTCTATTGTAAGTATTATTATTAGGTTGATTTTTATTCAAAGTGGAAATGAGTGTAGTGAAGGGCAGTTCGCAGATATAGGGGATTGTGATAAGTGGGTGGGTATTCTTTAATGCATGTTTTGGGGACGTTGTTTTTTTTAAGGTGGACTCCCTGTTCGAGAACTTGTTGGCCAAAGCCCTCTTTTTGAGGAAAGTTGGTATCCAA
Organism: Micromesistius poutassou; assembly: GCF_964030765.1. Lineage (NCBI taxonomy): Eukaryota > Metazoa > Chordata > Actinopteri > Gadiformes > Gadidae > Micromesistius > Micromesistius poutassou. The sequence continues at coordinate 11,170 of NW_028179506.1, read as the reverse complement.
TACGACTGCACACAGTCATGTTATCAAAAGCAACCTATATTCAGGTACCACAGTGCAAGTAAACATTGGCTTGTAGCGCTGACCGCTATCAAGATGAACGATCAATTAATATAAAGGAAAGTGATTATTATTTGAGTTTACCGCTATGGATGCAATAATAGGATTGTGTGTGATGTACTGCAGGTCGAAGTGAACAAAAAAAATCTGCAGCAGCAGATGTTGAAATGGCTGAAATAAAATACTACTAGAAAAGAGTACTAGACCAATCAGATATGTTCAGCGCTGCAAGCCCCACCCCCAAGTACATCACTCGAGCATGGACTTTTCGGGGGTCACATACGGCCCTTTTCCAACGACAGTGCCAGCTGAACTCACCTCGACTCAGCCCGCCTTTTCTTGCGTTTCGATCACCAAAATTCGGTACCTGGTACCTGGTACTTTTTTAGTCTCACCTCCGTCAAGGTTCCAAGAGAGCAGATCTTATACTTTTGTGTGACGTAAATAGGCTGCTGGCCCCTGATTGGCCAGGATGACACCACTGGACGATGAGCGCGGTGTCCGAGCCTGACACCCAACACCTTTAAATACTAGCATCAGCGTTCGGTCAACAATAGGGGTCTACCCTTGGTTTTTTGAGCATTTCATATGGAACGACTCCTTTCATCAAATTCTCCTTTCCACTCGAGTTCGCCGCCAAAGTGGTCATTCAACCCACAATGCTTTGTTTTTGTTCGCTTCCGATAGTATGGTCGGATCAAGTTCACACCAACAGTGAACCGAAACAGAGGTCACTTGGGGGCCGAGCGAGACCCCTGTTATCCAGCGGCCATGTTTGTTCCGTAACAGAGTTCAAAGGAGCATCACCAGCAGAACCGTACGATGGGGGGAAGGCCGCAGGTTTGGATTAAGACGGACCAAATAGCTCAGTGTGAAAGCCCCTGTAGCCTGTCACCACCAAGGGCTTCTTTAGATAGTGGAGAGTGAGTCCATGTAGAGCAGTAGGAGTCTGTACATTCAGAGAGCGCCCACACATATTCACTGCCAATCTGCCAGTGTGCCAGTATGCTCATAAGAAACTTGATTTAAATTGTTGTACATTTTCATATTGCAATGTTGTGATATTGTATTTAATAGCCTAATAATAATAGAAATATACAACATAAAAATATATATGAATGAAACGATTATTACTGGCCAAGATGGCCATCAAGATTTATATTAACCAGACAATTGAAATTGTAGTCAGCCAACTGGCTGGTTAATGCCGGCTAACAGAAACCCCGGGCACCTCCACGGCGTGTAAGAGAGATGAATGTGTGAGGATCAACGCAATACGGCCCTCAACTAAGAGAAATCGTCTTTGATAGAATTTTCTTGTTACCCCACTGGGAAAGAAAGACGTTAAAACACTATTGATAACCATCTCCACTACTACTAATCAGTCTGGATGCCGTTCACTTCCCCTCCCACTGCCACTGATACCAAAGCCAAGCATAAAGACTCCAAACTTCAAACTTCCAGATGTGTGTGTGAGCATCACATAATAAGCATTTAAAGGCTACTGTGGATTGGGAAGTCATTTAGAATCAGTAGGTGCATTCAGGAAATTAAATATGCATGGATGAATAAGTCAAGGCAAATTGAAAATGTCTCACACACAAATCCCCATGGATTACATAAATACATAAATGTAGGAAGCTCTGAAGTTTAATAACCTAACCCTAGCGATATAACTTGCCACACATTTCTTAAAGGGAGAAGGTGAATCTTGCTGGTAGCCATTACACTGTGGCTAAACTGAGAGGAGAAATCGTCGTCCTACAGTAAAGTTATTTGATGGAGGTAACGATTTGGGCCTGAGTGCCATTCAGTCCTGGTGTTTGTTGCGCAACACACCATTGATATTTGGTGATCTAGTGCAGAGAGAAGATGAGTACTGGCAACATTTAATGTTGTTTCTGCAGATAGTGGATATTGTTTTTATTCTTTTATTATGAAGTATAAGGAATATTGGACCAATTCCTCACATCGTGTATGTGTGACAAGGCAAAGCAGAACTTAACAAGACCCACCTGGAAAGCTTCAAAAGTATTACAAAAACATTGTCCATAAAGCACAAAGATTCATGGCCTTGTATTGGGAATCTGACAGCCGGTGCAGATTGACTATTGGTCTAGAACAGATGGCGCAGTTCAGAGAATTGAAAGAAGGTCTTTCAAATCAAATGCATATGAACCAACTGATTCCTCCCTTTATATAGTTATATATTTCCATCTTATGCAGCATTGACCAGTGTTGTTGTAATGTTGACTTTTTTCATGGATGGATTTCTTAAGTGGAGGGCAAATTTTAAGATGACGTTTGTAGACGTTTCCACTGGAGGGACTAGTCCAGGTAGCAAGGGGAGACCGAGCAAGATAACAAAAGGAAACTGGTTGTTTGTGTGAAACATAATTTCTAAAACATAACTTGATATTTTAAACATCAAAATAAATAAAATGTAATTTATTGATTATTTAACAGAATCAATAGTTGTTACTTGTCTGTCTAGGTAATCATGCTTTCCTTTATATCCCCTAATGAAAGTTCCCTCGGCCAGTTGTATTTTGCTAAGGGTGAATTGTTGTATTTGGCGATGGTTAAGAAGAATAGTTAGTGTTCTAGATTTAAAATGGCTAAGATTATCCTCTGATGTGTGTATCCTCTGAAATCCTCTGTAATCCTTCCTCATAGTAACACTTTTAAATGAACCATGTCTTTTAAGCAGGGGATGACACAAGGGCCTATAAATAATATTATATATATATATATATATATATATATATATATATATATATATATATATATATATATATATATATATATATATATATATATTTAAAGGTTGAGAATTTAAATGATTGAGAAGTAGTTTTAAATGTTGTTTCTGCAGATAGTGAACATTGTGTTTTCTCTAGTCCTAACTGACGGAACGACCATCTTTCTGAAACACATTATTATTGAGCATCATCAGCTGTTGACTGTCTGTTTCCTGATAGAAATGGAACCATCATTTCCTGACACGTTATCCCCGATGTGTTTCTGGGTGTGTGTTGCTGTTGGACAGAATACTGTCGAAGTAGAAGAGTGTCAGATGGGTACAGGGAAAAGGAGCATAATGGAGGCCAGATGAGGCTGAAGCATGCTGTGAGAAATGGAGAGTGGGGGGTGTGGATCATGTCCTATTTATAGTGGGCATGATGAAGTAACTGTTTTGTAGAAGCTAAGCAGGGGGAGAGAGAGGGAGATTCCACCACATTAATCTGAATCAGGAGGGGTGGGAGGTGGATTGTAAGGACTGTAGGCCAGGTGGCAGGTTGGAGGCTCTGGCTGCACTTGATGGAAAGCCTCATCATTTTTCTGCACTCATCAGATTTCAAAGAAAACAGCTTATGTTGACTTGGAGGGAATTGAGCAAATCTTTAAGGAAGGGGAATACAGGACAGAATAAACAAGTCTCTGTTGTTCTACAACAGCACATTATTTCATGGGCATTTCAGGAGATGGACTTTCAAATGATTAATCATTTCTATCGTATTGTTGGCTGAGAAAAACAGGGCTGACTTTGATTTCAGTCTCTGTTCTGAAACAACAGCATTGTTCCTAAAATATTGTTGCATTACAGTGTGGG
>NW_028179506.1:0-2500 GCF_964030765.1 Micromesistius poutassou | reverse complement strand
TTTATGTGTGTGTGTGTGTGTGTGTGTGTGTCTCTATGATTCTCAAGGCGCTGTGTAAGCCAAAGCCTGTGGGAATGTGATTCACAGCGATGAATCACAGCGATGTGTTGTGTGGTCAGAGCAGGGCCGGTGTTATGGTTGGCCCGGCCTAGTGGGGCCACCGCGGGCCCCCAGACCTCACAGATCAGTCCGTGGTGCTGGGACGCACGCCAGCCCACACGTCACCGGCCCCCAACGCTGTTATGACAAAACATAACGGTCACTGCCCCCCAAGGCCTTCAGGGGGGTCCTCGTCTAGTCACTTTCAAGGAATCTTTCAAGTGTCATCAAACTGATTAGTCTCATTAAACTGATTAAACTGACCAGTGTCATTAAACTGACCAGTGTCATTTAACTGATTAAACTGATTAGTGTCATTAAACTGACCAGTGTCATTAAACTGACCAGTGTCATTAAACTGATTAAACTGATCAGTGTCATTAAACTGATCAGTGTCATTAAACTGACCAGTGTCATTAAACTGATTAAACTGACCAGTGTCATTAAACTGATTAAACTGATCAGTGTCATTAAACTGATTAAACTGACCAGTGTCATTAAACTGACCAGTGTCATTAAACTGATTAAACTGACCAGTGTCATTAAACTGACCAGTGTCATTAAACTGATTGAACTGATCAGTGTCATTAAACTGACCAGTGTCATTTAACTGATCAGTGTCATTAAACTGATCAGTGTCATTAAACTGACCAGTGTCATTAAACTGACCAGTGTCATTAAACTGATTAAACTGATCAGTGTCATTAAACTGATTAAACTGACCAGTGTCATTAAACTGACCAGTGTCATTAAACTGATTAAACTGACAAGTGTCATTAAACTGATTAAACTGACCAGTGTCATTAAACTGACCAGTGTCATTAAACTGATTGAACTGATCAGTGTCATTAAACTGACCAGTGTCATTTAACTGATCAGTGTCATTAAACTGATCAGTGTCATTAAACTGACCAGTGTCATTAAACTGACCAGTGTCATTAAACTGATTAAACTGACCAGTGTCATTAAACTGATTAAACTGACCAGTGTCATTAAACTGACCAGTGTCATTAAACTGATCAGTGTCATTAAACTGATCAGTGTCATTAAACTGATTAAACTGACCAGTGTCATTAAACTGACCAGTGTCATTAAACTGATCAGTGTCATTAAACTGATTAAACTGACCAGTGTCATTAAACTGATTAAACTGACCAGTGTCATTAAACTGACCAGTGTCATTAAACTGACCAGTGTCATTAAACTGATCAGTGTCATTAAACTGACCAGTGTCATTTAACTGATCTGTGTCATTAAACTGATTAAACTGACCAGTGTCATTAAACGGATTAAACTGACCAGTGTCATTAAACTGACCAGTGTCATTTAACTGATCAGTGTCATTAAACTGATTAAACTGACCAGTGTCATTAAACTGACCAGTGTCATTAAACTGATCAGTGTCATTAAACTGATTAAACTGACCAGTGTCATTAAACTGACCAGTGTCATTTAACTGATCAGTGTCATTAAACTGATTAAACTGACCAGTGTCATTAAACTGATCAGTGTCATTAAACTGATTAAACTGACCAGTGTCATTAAACTGATCAGTGTCATTAAACTGACCAGTGTCATTAAACTGATTAAACTGACCAGTGTCATTAAACTGATCAGTGTCATTAAACTGATTAAACTGACCAGTGTCATTAAACTGATTAAACTGACCAGTGTCATTAAACTGACCAGTGTCATTAAACTGATCAGTGTCATTAAACTGATTAAACTGATCAGTGTCATTAAACTGATCAGTGTCATTAAACTGACCAGTGTCATTAAACTGATCAGTGTCATTAAACTGATTAAACTGATCAGTGTCATTAAACTGACCAGTGTCATTAAACTGATCAGTGTCATTAAACTGATCAGTGTCATTAAACTGATTAAACTGACCAGTGTCATTAAACTGATCAGTGTCATTAAACTGATTAAACTGACCAGTGTCATTAAACTGATTAAACTGACCAGTGTCATTAAACTGACCAGTGTCATTAAACTGACCAGTGTCATTAAACTGATTAAACTGACCAGTGTCATTAAACTGACCAGTGTCATTAAACTGACCAGTGTCATTAAACTCATTAAACTGATCAGTGTCATTAAACTGACCAGTGTCATTAAACTGATCAGTGTCATTAAACTGATCAGTGTCATTAAACTGATTAAACTGACCAGTGTCATTAAACTGATCAGTGTCATTAAACTGATTAAACTGACCAGTGTCATTAAACTGATCAGTGTCATTAAACTGATCAATCTTATTAGACCGATCAGTGTTATTAAACTGATCAGTGTTATTGCCCACAATATGATAATGTCTGACTGTTTCATCTATGCAGGTTATTCTGCTAATGCAGGGCTGTCACTGGTAGGGCCTGCTTCTGAGTGCCACACAGCCTTC
>NW_028179507.1:0-6727 GCF_964030765.1 Micromesistius poutassou | reverse complement strand
ATCTGTTATGTAACCTGGAGCTCCATGCAGACAAAGTGTTTTAAAAGTCATGCAAATGATTCCTACAGCTAACAGGGAGCCATTGGGGGGAATCCAGGAGTGTGCACCTGTGATGTCACCTAGTATAACCTGTGTTATCCCTGGTTGCTGCACTGTGGACTACTGTAGGTAGGTACTGAGAGAGATTACAATGGTCCAGTGGTGAGGAGATGAGGGTATGGACGAGGTTAATGGTTTAAATGGGATCATTTTGGAAAAGGTTCAGAGTTGCAGGAAAATTAACTGGGCAACTTTCTTGACCTGATGTTTAAAGTCTCATTAGGTTTCTGGGTTTTCACAGAGGACCTGGCTCATTCTCTATACTGCTGGAACCCGGTGGGCTAATAGCCTTTTTTTTGGTCTCATGATTGAGTCCAGTGAATTATAATTGCCTTCCTCCGTCTAATAATAGGATTGTGATGCATTGTCATTTTAGTATCATAACAAAAAAAAACAAATACACAACAAACAATAATTCAATAATTCAATTCAATCAATATTGTTGAATTATTTAATTTCGTCCTACCAAACCTAATGAACAAGTTTGAGGAACCTTGACTCGGTAACATGAGGTTTGTTAGGTCATAGAGATGGGAAACTTGTGAAAATGTGTGCATCCGGGTTGAGGTAGTAGGTTGTATGGTTTAGAATTACACCGTGGGAGTTGACTGTACAACCTTCTAGCTTTCCTTGGAGTACACGTACGACATCAAAGACTTGACTTAGGTTTTGAGCTAACAGCTAATTTTAATTAATAGAATAATCGGTTACTGCTTATTATCGATGTGGTTGCTCCATAGCAGATTTATTTTTGCTTGCTCTTGCCTACTTGGGGTTCATGCTTCGTAGTTGACCTTTGCTGACCTTTTCAGCCGAAACTCTTCATTGAGCCTCTCTTTGATATATTTTAGACATGGTTTCCTTTTATAAAGGAAAGTCTACACAGTATTGATCAGGGTGGCAACCTTTTCTCCAGTGCAGTTCACATAAGCTACAACAAATCTGATATAAAACATGGCCTGTATGTAATCCCTCCAGTACAGTTTGTTAATCCACAAGATGTGTTTGATTGTGATTGTGATTTTGAAGCAGTGGGTGATTTGGATAAACACAAGTATTTGGGGTTGATTTTGTCGGTTGATGGTCCAACGGAATGCCATTAAAGACCCGCTTAGTCATTTGGATGCAGAACATTTTAACCTTAATGTTAGAGCGGTGATAAATATTGCTCCTTCCTTTTAAAGGGCATATCTCTCAATAAGGCAGAGCTGAGTGGTAGAACCAATTTCACAGTATAGTGGCTTTACTCTACAAACCGTAGCCTCAGGCTACTTACGGCTCGGTACTCAATCTTACCAGAAGTTTGTTCAACGGGGGGGGTCATGCCATCATTTAAATGGCTTGTGAGATGTGAACTGCTGGCAAACTTTATGACGGACAGATGTGTGTATGTATACAGAATGAAATCGTCAGAGTCATAATACATCTCAGCTGCTCAGTTTCATACACTTCCTGAGTGTACAAATATTGCCCTTTTACAACATGCGCATTTGCACTTTATATCGGAAACTTTTCTCCGAAATTTAGAGGTCTGTTTAGCATTCAGAGACGGCTTCAATGTCTCTACAACTGAACAACCTTACTTTTGACTTTTGTCGGCATGAAAAATAAAGAATGTTAATGCTTTGTGTAGTGGGCCTTGTGATATATTGGATGGTGTTACACACAAAGAGCATTTGTGATGCAAGGTCAGGTTTCAGGTTGAAGCTTGGCCCTCTGACACTAAAGTCTCTGTTTTCTGTAGACTTGTCCACTTGTCTCATTGCTTCTGGCTTCATCTCTACACGACTCCACCCCACAGCTTGTAAAATGACTCCAGTTCATTTAGAAACATGGACCAGCGGGTCATCTCTAGATTTGCCACAGTTTGTTACACTTATTACAGGCTTGATTTGAAATTGCTGGAGAGGCTTCACTATAATTTCTGTTGCAGGTCTTTATCATTTTCAGCTGGAGGGAAGGTCATTTCTAAGTGGACTCGCGTTTAGGGACCATTCATGTATTCTCGTCTTTTTGGCAACAAGTCACTTTTACAATTACAATGTATTTCATACACACATCTATTGTTTGTTTGGCAGTCCTTTTAAAGAAATGTGTACTGTAATCTTTGTATACCTTGGTGGTTCTTCATTTAAATTGGTAATTTATCTATTTTGCAATTTATCAGACAGTAATAGCCAAGTCATGACCTATATCCTACAGGAATTGTGAAAAACCCAAACCGCATATAGCTTTAGGACTGGCTTAGCATGAAACTTGGTAAACCCTATTCAGAAATGGCACCTCCATGCAGAGATTTTAAGATGTGTCTGAGATGGACTGCAGCCACATCTGGCATTTATGTGGAAGTCCAAATGCATTTGCAGTGACCACTCCTGATCGTATTTCCCTTTGCCGCTCAATATGCAAATAACTGTTAACCACTTTCCGCAATGTTTCCATAGAGTTCGCAGACATCGAGCGAGGCTAGCTGGAGTGGCCTCGTGGTAATTGAGCCTCACTGAGATGCGGAATTGTTTTCAAATTCATGTTGGAAGAATCTGGCTAACACAATATGCAAACACGTGGGGTTGATTGAGTGGATAGAGGTTGAATCACAGTTTTAATGATGATGTTGGCATGTGACTGATCGCATACCCTAAGCGATGGGGTGCCAAGTCAAATACCATCAGGGATGCATGTGGATTCAGTCACACTTCAGTTTTTTTTTTTGCTAATCATTTGCCAAAGTTTACAAGGCCACAAGGACTGGCAACAGTTACCCATTTCTCCATGTTTTTCTGTATCTGTTGCCAAATGTTTTCAGTTTCATGTCAGGTCAACTAGCAACCTGACCTGTAATTTGGGTATTTATTGGAAAGCACCTTGAGCTGCTTCCAAATGAGCCCACAGAAAATTGTATAATTCAGCTTTCATTGTGGTGATATGCTCACACCTCGAGTGTGTCACAGATTCTGTATTAATTCTGACAATGTACTAGGAGAAGGGTAAATCCATGGGAACTATAATCCATTCATCAACTTTCAGCTAAGTCACTTGAACAGATAATGCCTGCTTTTTTCAACCAACTGAAAACAAGGTAGCAAACACCCGAGTTTTTGCTCACACACATTAATTATGTCACGTGACTACTCATATATTCCAGATTCCCGCTGGCCTAACGGCCTCCATTTCCCCAGCAGTTTAACATCACCATGGGAGTAGGGCAGCAACAAGCTTTGGTTAATTATGAAAGAGAAGAATGCTTTCTGCTTGTCTTTCTTCGCCCACCAACTCCAATGGCTCTTCCAGATGTGTTGTCGCCACCGAGCGTTGTGCTGGCTCAGCACTCATCCGTTCAGCTGCCCCGGCAGCAGCGCTAAAAGTCATTGGTTCCAGCTGGGTTGTCATTTATGGGATGGCTGAACAAATAAATTATGGGATTAGATAGCGGGCGGATAGGGCCTCTGGTTTTCTCCTGAACTCCCTCAACAATCGTTTCTTGTTGTTGCTCGCCGTCCCACAGCCTTAGTGTTCTTGATTGATTTTTTTTATTCAAATATACAACGTTGGAGCAGTTCTATTAGACTCCAAGGCACACACGTGTCTTTCGTTACAAGGTAGCGCCGTGCTGTTGATGATGATCGCTTTCTTTTGCCGTTCTCTTGGTTGTTTAGAGCTGCAGAACCGACGTGTAACCTATGGACACACAAACAACACACAAACACGGGCCGCCATGGCAACCCCTGATCTCTTAAGATTTTAAGAGGCACACGCTTCAGCATAGACACACATGAGAGCCGGGGAGTCAGCCAATGGTCTAAGCAGCTTGTCTAACAATGGGATGAACTGTGACGACACACACACACACACACACACACACACACACACACACCCTGAAGGAGCAAATTGAATAAAGAACCTGAAAACATTTGTTTATATCAAGTTCAGTGGCTATTTCTATAATTTTCACAAAAATCACACTGACGAAAGCAAGGGTCGTTGAATGGCCCAGGTGCAGGGAGAGCGATTCCTCTTAATGCGGCCGAGATAATGGCAAATGAATAATCATAACACACCAATGGCAGACGGGGGGGTGTCATCGATCTGTCTGGACTCAGCCCCTCTCCGCCTGCTGCATCAGCCACTCTCCCCCTATTGATACGCTCTTGCCCCTTGACCCCTGGGACAGATCAATGCCATTGATCTGAGAAGGGCAGGGACAAGGGCAAGAACTGCTGACTGGCCCGACAGCCAGTGTGACAAGACATGATCGTCATTATTTGTCCCGCTGGCTAGCTGGTTGGCTGGCTTGCCGGAGAGGCGGTGTGCATCGCATATTCTCTAACCCCCCCCCCCCCCCCCCCACTTCCTCCGCCCAGCCCTCTCCTTCACTCACACACTTTCCACTCTTTTTATATAACTCCTCCTTCTTGCTCCAATCCTCCATCCTGTGTTTTCCACACTGTCTGCGACGTGGCCATTGTTTGACTACCTGTCTGTTGCGTGAGGCCCGTCTGCTGTGCCACAGATATGGATCAGACTGCCCAGCTATTTCGGGCTCTTTGTGTAAAAAAAAGAACCCCACCAAAAAACAAGTCATTGCGTCATGGCAAATGGCAGCACCCATGCCATTCGACTCGATTCAGCTGCAACCCTTCCTGTTCACCTTTTGGATTATATTCAACCAAATTGGTTTTATTCGTTAGTGTTGAATACAATGTGCTTGGGTAGTGGTCTGTGCTGCCATTGGGCTGCAGCATCTTTACTGTGGGATGGGGGAAATAACTTGGCGTCATCCGTGTCTTACCGACGCAAAACAAAGACGGCGTGTGGTTATGGTGTAGACTGTTGTTATCTGTTAATGCAGTTTGTCTCATAAAAATGGATGTCATTGCATTACGTGGCTTAATTACACTCGCAAGCTACCTATTTTTAGTCTAGACCGACGAAGTGAGCGATTAGTAGATGGGAGCAATATATTTGTGTGTGTGTGTGTGTGTGTCTCTGTCTGTGTGTGTGTGTGCGTATCAAGGCGAAGGGCGGGGGAGAGGCGGCAGCTCCAGACGCTGCAGTGACATGGCTGTAATAGAGCTGATTGATCACTCCCCCACACACTCACACACCCACACACACACACACACACACACACACACACACACACACACGCAGAAAATAGCACACCCCCAAAGCCCCTGCGGTCGCCACCGCCATCATCAGGCCAGAGACGCACCCTCCCCCACTAGACTTCAACCTGGTCACGGTATTGACATTGGCCGAAGCGTTCGTTTCACCTCGACGCCGAAACGCTTCTGTTGTTCTGCCGCCGATGCCGCAGCCGGTCGCCATTGCCTCGCTTCCTCGTCCCCCCCGTGGACCGCGGACCTCGAGGAAGCAAAAGGGGCGAAATGACATTTAGCAAATTCATCCCCTCTTTCTTCCCTTTTTCCCTGCACTGCGACAGAGCCTCCCCGAACCCGCTGTTTTTCCATTTGAATTAAAAGGGCATAATCAATCAATGATAACATTTGTGGCGCTCTCTCCCCGCCCCCCCCTTTGCTGTCAGGCGGGGTCACAACCCTAATCTATCGCAGGGTGTTGGGGGGGGGCGATTAGGCGCACAGATTAGACCGAGCCGTCTCATAAGGAGAAGCAAACAAACATGAGGGCACGGAGACCCCTACGGTTCACCATGAGCTCCCTCCTCTCGCTCTCCTCCCCAGACAGGACGTACAGCAAACATCCATCAAACGTTGCAGAGTGCGACAAATACAAGGCTGCAGAGAAAAAAAAAGAATGCGTCGTATAGCAGACGAGGAAATGACGCTATATATGACATTCAACACAATGGCCAGCGATGGACGGCGGTTTTTGTTGGTGTGTCCTGTGGTAGGGGATCGGTCAAAGCTTTCTCCTGATTAGAGATGCATTATATACACCCCTCTCAGCCCTGATAACCCTCCCCCCTCTCCGGAGACACACACACATACAGACCCATGCATTCACACACCTATAAAGGTACAATGACACTCATTCCCATTAGCATTGAATTCATTTTTATTTGCCCATGTTATACTAAACCCGTCGCAGTGCTGCAGAGGACCTATTCATCCTCAGCTTCCACATGTGTGTGTGAACGTACGTATGAATATAGAACATTTTTACGAAATACATTATTTGATCCCCCCCCCCCCCCACCAAACGCAAAAATCGAAATGAAGGAATGTCCTGCGGACCTGGAAATAGTTTCGTCGGCGTGTTTATTTTCTCTGAAGGGAGGCGTCGGAATGTGAAGGCGCTGTCTGTCGCCCCGGCGCGCCGCTGGGGAGCGTGGTCAAAATGTTGTGACAGTCGCCGTTTGTGCTCATGCTTGACGCGGCCCCGCGTCGCAGTCCGCTCCCGCATCCCGTCGGAATAAATTAACAAATCTGATCATTGTGCCGATTGTGTCCACACAGGTGGCCCGGACGCAAACCGCACCTGGTCCGATTTCTTAATTTCTCTCGTTATTATTCGATGTTTTTTATTCAATTGTTTTTTTTTCCTTTTTTTTTCCCGCTCGCCGGCGTTGTTGAAGTTCCAGAGTGTGCGTCGTTGCGTTTGTTTGTTGTCGCCTGTCTTCCTGTTTGTCATCTGTGCCATTGGCTGC
>NW_028179508.1:0-7728 GCF_964030765.1 Micromesistius poutassou | reverse complement strand
GGAGAGAGAGCAAAGTCTGTCGGTGGAAAACTGTTTATTTTGGCTAACATGTTAGTTTCAACAAGATTCTGAAAATCTGGAAATCCACATTATCTACAAAGCCTAAGCTCTGGTTGGGACTTGAAGGCGTCCGTTGCTAGGACGTAACTACGGCCCCCCCTGCTGGCTGGAGTAGCAAACTACGGTTTGTGTAGCATGGAGTCTACAGACGTGATGGATTGTTTTAGTGTCAACGAGATCCCATCTGAGGTGTATCTCAGTTTCCCTGGTATGAAAATAACTAAAAGTTAGTTATTTTGAGAGCAAATTGCCCCCACATTATGACTACACTTTGATTCTATATTCATTATGTTGGTTACCTTGGTACAAGCGCAATATGAACACCAATATTAACAGCTTAAGTTGTGCCAATACTGACGGTAAAGCGCACTTGTGTAGTCCTGCTTATTATAAAATAGATAGCTCCAGTCCTTTTTTCAGATTGGCATGAAGCTGTTGTAAAATACTCAAAACCTTTGACTGCTGAATAAAATCCTTTTTGGCAGCAATGGATGAATGAAGATTTATTTTCAATAAATGATCAGATTTTACGTTGCTGTGCTCTTACATCGTGAAACGGTACAAGGTAATCGCTGGTAAGCGTTTTAGGACAGCTTTATAAAAGCAACAGGCCACCTCGGGCCACCGTTTGCGGGGAACGGGTTAACCTAGTGATGGTTAGTGTCTACGGGGAACGGGTTAACCTAGTGACTGTTAGTGCTTGGCACCTGGTTCTATGAACATCTTTACTGTACCCACAGAGATATCTTGTTTCACCTTCTTCTGACTAATGTATCTCTTACTTATGAAATGTACTTACTTATACTTAAGCCGCTTCAGCTAAAGGCCCTAAATGTAAACGTAAGTTTGTGTCCCCCCCCCTTAACCCCTGATTATGCCCTCTTGGAACGAACAAAGTGACGTCACCTCCTGTGAGGTCGTCTGACCTTGTGAGAGGTGACCAACCCAGCGTCGCCCTTGGGGATGAAAACGGCGTGTCTCGTGTGTCGTATCTGGACTGATCACCGCGGAAACCAACAACAACAAAAGGGAAGCACCTTAACGTCCGACCGGAGGCGAAGGGAACCTGAACACAAACGCCTCCGACGCACCGGAGTCTGGATCTGACGGGAGGTAGGAACAGATCTGACGCCGTGACACCGGCCAACACGCTCGCTATCACAACGGATGATGACATGAAAACAACAACAACAACAACAACAACGTGCAGTTCCACACAGTACAACACAGCTGAGGTCAAAGGTCAAAGGTCAAAGGTTCTCACCCTGCAGGAGGAGCTGTACGTCGTCGATGTCCAGGGGGATGGACCCCCTGTCCACCTCTCCATCTCTGCGGCAGCGCTCAGACGCCATGCTGTCTCAGCGGCAGGACCCGGGCAGCATGGCCCCCCCCGCAGCCCCGCTACGGAGACAACGCAGAACACAGGACGTCAGGGAGGGGTTAGACGGTACAGAGACAGGTCATTAAGGAGCAGGTAGGGGTTAGACAGTACAGAGACAGGTCATTAAGGAGCAGGTAGGGGTTAGACAGTACAGAGACAGGTCATTAAGGAGCAGGTAGGGGTTAGACAGTACAGAGACAGGTCATTAAGGAGCAGGTAGGGGTTAGACAGTACAGAGACGGGTCATTAAGGAGCAGGTAGGGGTTAGACGGTACAGAGACGGGTCGTTAAGGAGCAGGTAGGGGTTAGACAGTACAGAGACAGGTCATTAAGGAGCAGGTAGGGGTTAGACAGTACAGAGACAGGTCATTAAGGAGCAGGTAGGGGTTAGACAGTACAGAGACAGGTCATTAAGGAGCAGGTAGGGGTTAGACAGTACAGAGACAGGTCATTAAGGAGCAGGTAGGGGTTAGACAGTACAGAGACAGGTCATTAAGGAGCAGGTAGGGGTTAGACAGTACAGAGACAGGTCATTAAGGAGCAGGTAGGGGTTAGACAGTACAGAGACAGGTCATTAAGGAGCAGGTAGGGGTTAGACAGTACAGAGACAGGTCATTAAGGAGCAGGTAGGGGTTAGACAGTACAGAGACAGGTCATTAAGGAGCAGGTAGGGGTCATGGGTGGGCAAAGCCAATTTGATTATTTGATTGATTTGATTTGATTTGATCTGTCTGAGACTGGGCGCATGCGCACGCTGCGACCGGCAGAGGGTCTCTCGGCGTCCTATGTTCTGTGTTATGAATGATTTTATGAATGGTTCTTATGTTTTTATGTTGCTGATCGCCATGGACTAGTGCTTTTATACGTCTTTCCATTGATTTGCCGTGATGGAGCTGCTTATCCTCGTTGTATTGTGGACTTTGTGGACCTTCAGCAACCTGCCGGTGGGGTTCGGCGAGGGTGCACTTCCTGGTCCGAGGATACAATATGCTCGGGATTTCTTGCTGCAGTGGAATACACAGAGCCGAATCGCTGAGTTAACAGCAGACTTTCATCTGACAGGGTTACCAGATGAGATCCGACGGGATGTCGGTGTTAACTTCGGCAGCGATTACGCGAGGGGAATTAAAAGAAGGAAGAGGGGTAAAAGGGGAGGGGTCAGGCTGCGCCTGAAGAAGCAGCAGCTGACGCGCCTCCCACTGCCCTCCCTGATCCTGGGGAACGCACAGTCGCTGCGGAATAAATTGGACGAGCTCCAAGGAAATGTTCGTTTCCTCCGCGACTACAAGGACTGTTGCGTCATGGCCTTCACGGAGTCCTGGCTTACAGAGCAGGACTCGGATACCGATCTCTCCATTGATGGATTTGGAGTCCCTTTCCGCCAGGACCGGGATGCAGAGGTGACGGGGAAATCTCGGGGAGGGGGCGTGTGCATATACGTCAACAAGCGCTACTGCAGCTCAGTGACAGTGAGAGAAAGCCTCTGTTCCTCTGATGTGGAACTCCTGTCAGTGTCGCTCCGCCCATTTTACCTGCCCCGTGAATTCCCCCAGATATTCATCACAACGGTGTATATCCCCCCCAAAGCAAACCCATCTACTGCAACAAGCACTATTTTTGATGTTGTGCAGAAACTGCAGTCCATGTCACCTGAAGCACCACATTTCATACTGGGAGATTTTAACCACGTATCTCTGAAAAAATCCTTAAAGAACTTTTATCAGTATGTTACGTGCACAACCAGGAAGGACAAGACATTAGACCTCTGTTATGGTACAGTTAAGGGAGCCTATAAATCACTTCGGCTGCCTCCACTAGGCTCTGCTGACCACAACTGTGTGCTTCTTCTCCCGGCATATAAAACTGTACTAAAAAGTGAAAAAATTCAGACTAAAGAGGTCAGAATTTGGTCGGAGGAATCGACTTCTTGTCTCCAAGGGTGCTTTGATTGCACTGATTGGGATATGTTTAAAGACTCTTGTACAGACATTGATGAACTCACTGATGTGGTTTGTTCTTATGTGACTTTCTGTGAGAATATGATCATTCCCACAAAAACTATCAAGGTGTACCCTAATAACAAGCCATGGATGTCCAAGGAAGTCAGGGCTCACCTACAGCAGAAGAAGTTCTCCTTCAACTCCGGGGGACCTGCTGAACAACAAGTAGCTAAAAGAGAGCTGAGAACTGAAATCCTACGGGCTAAACAGAGATACAAAGCCAAAGTAGAGAGCAAACTAGCAGAGAATAACCTTTCTGCGGCCTGGTCTGGTATTAAGACAATGGCAGGCATAAAACAAACAAAGAGCACTCACATTACTATTGATGGTTTTGGGTCAAACTGTGACTTGGCCAGTGCTCTGAATAAATTCTATCTAAGATTTGACCAGTTCGACTTCAGTGAGGAAGGGAGGAGTCTGAGAGATAGTCTTAAAAATGACCAACACTTTGCACTAGAACAGCGAGAAGTGGAAAAGTGTCTCCTCTCTCTAAAAACCAATAAAAGCCCTGGACCCAATAAAATCAGTGGTATTTTACTGAAGTCATGTGCAAAACAATTGAGTCCTATTGTTCATCACATTTTCAATGTGTCATTGAGTCAGCAAAAGGTGCCCAGGTTATGGAAACAAGCAGAGATTATCCCTGTCCCTAAAGTCAGCAGACCTAAAAATCTGAATGATTTTAGACCGATCGCCCTCACCTCTCTTTTAATGAAAGTATTCGAAAAACTTGTCAAATCAGAACTGCTAGGGAGAACAGCACATGCACTTGACCCTATGCAGTTTGCTTACAGGGCCCATAGAGGTGTTGATGACGCCATACTTACCCTGCTGAATCTTTTATTTAAACATCTGGAGGGAAACAAAACCCATGTTAAACTGACTTTTATTGATTTTTCGTCAGCTTTTAACACCATCCAACCTCACATTTTAGCCACAAGGCTTATCGAGCACTTTCAGCTGAGCCAGAATTTGGTGGGTTGGATTTTAGATTTCTTAACAGATAGAACACAAAGAGTCAAAGTGAATGGTATCTTATCTGAGTCACTATGTTCCTCTACTGGCTCACCTCAGGGATGTGTTCTCTCCCCTTTACTTTTTATTCTCTACACAAACATGTGCAGGAGTGTCTATGAAAACAGGCACATTTTAAAATTTGCAGACGACACAGTCATTGTGAGTTTGTTGCATAACAATGAATCCAGCCATGGCCCAGTCTTGCAGGATTTTATTAGTTGGTGTGATCTCTCTTTTTTGGTGCTCAACACATCCAAGACAAAGGACATGACTATTGATTTTAGGGCACAGACTCCAAATTGTGACCCCACAGTCATTAAGGGCCAATCTGTGGAATGTGTGGAAAGCTATAAATATCTGGGGACTGTAATCGATTCTAAACTGTCTTTCAACAAGAATTGTGAAGCAGTGTGTAAGAGGGGACACCAGCGTCTGTTTTATCTTCGGAAATTGTCCAGTCTTTACATTGACAAAACTTTGCTCAGGCTATTTTATCGAGCTTTTATCGAGTCAGTGTTATCTTTTGCCCTGGTGTCCTGGTTTGGTAATCTGTCATTGCAGGACAAAAATTACCTGAACCAGATTATCAAATGGGCTGGTAGGATAATTGGTGAGCCTCAACTCACCATGGCAGCCCTCTATGACACACAGCTGCAGCGTAAAGCCAGCGCTATTCGTAATGACTGCTCACATCCTTTGCATGGCGAGTTCCAGCTCCTTCGCTCTGGCTGTCGTTTTGTGGCCCCTAAGGGCAGGACAAAACGGTACAGAAGTAGCTTCATACCCACAGCAATTGTAATGCTGAATAGTAAAGCCACAAGGTGATCTTGTTCATATTGAACTTAGTTGACCCTAGGGACATGTAGAAGCACTTTTCTATTTCTACCCCTATGACTTTGACCATGTATTTTGATTATGTTGTCTTTTATATTTGTGATTTGTGTGTGTGCGGCTGTTTTTTGTACTGGGACTGCTGAGTGCCTGTCTGCACAACAAATTTACCAGCTGGTATTAATAAAGAAACCTTGACCTTGACCTTGACCTTGATTAAACATAACATAGGCCTAGATTAGATACACCATACAAACATTAGTCAAAGGCATGTTTAAGGCATTTTATTTATGTATTGAACGCTTCAACGCTTTCGGTCACAGCTGACAATTTGCCGTTAGGCCAAACATTTTAAACATGCGCAAAACTGCATGAACGAAGCTTCTGTGTGTTATCACATCAAATTGAAACAGATTGGCCATATAAGACAGGCCAACTGCAAAGATAATAGCTTATCACACACACACACACACACACACACACACACACACACACACACACACACACACACACACACACACACACACACACACACACACACACACACACACACACACACACACACACACACACACACACACACACAGAGAGAGAGAGAGAGAGAGAGAGGAGATAGAGAGAGAGAGAGGGAGTCCTCCTCGACCGACCGACAGACAGGCCTCATGTCTAACGGCTGTATTTCTTTATTTCTTCTCTTTGTCTCGTGGGAGGGCTCTCCCAGTGACGCTCAGGGGGGGGAGGAGCTGCTCTCAGAGGAGCGCTGACTTGCGAGCCTTTTTTCAGACGGTGAACGTAGACGAAGGAAAGCCCTCTGATTGGACGGGCAAGACTGACAACGAGGCGGGCCTCGGCCCGTCCAGGCCCGTTGACGTGTTGACGTGTAAAACCCAGCGCCGTGCCCACGGGCACTGCGGCAGCCTCAGCCGGGCTTCAACCCGCTCCACCTCGCCCCCCGGGGCGTGAGTCAGAGTAAACGGGGAACCAATCCGGACGTTTGAAAGAGTTCCCGGAAACGCCCCCCGCAGCACCAAGCACCGGTTTCGCCGTCACCTCTCTCAGTCATGTGACCCCGTCATGTGACCCCGCAGCAGGTCAGCTGACACAACACATAGAACAGCATAGAGCAGAAGCAGTCCCGTACCGGGTCTTCATTCACCCTGTCACCTGTATGCCATGATCCTGTCTTCATTCACCCTGTCACCTGTATGCCATGATCCTGTCTTCATTCACCCTGTCACCTGTATGCTATGATGCTGTCTTCATTCACCCTGTCACCTGTATGCTATGAGCCCGTCTTCATTCACCCTGTCACCTGTATGCTATGAGCCCGTCGTCATTCACCCTGTCACCTGTATGCTATGAGCCTGTCTTCATTCACCCTGTCACCTGTATGCCATGAGCCCGTCGTCATTCACCCTGTCACCTGTATGCCATGATCCTGTCTTCATTCACCCTGTCACCTGTATGCCATGATCCTGTCTTCATTCACCCTGTCACCTGTATGCCATGATGCTGTCTTCATTCACCCTGTCACCTGTATGCTATGAGCCCGTCGTCATTCACCCTGTCACCTGTATGCCATGATCCTGTCTTCATTCACCCTGTCACCTGTATGCTATGATGCTGTCTTCATTCACCCTGTCACCTGTATGCCATGATCCTGTCTTCATTCACCCTGTCACCTGTATGCCATGATGCTGTCTTCATTCACCCTGTCACCTGTATGCTATGATCCCGTCTTTATTCACCCTGTCACCTGTATGCTATGATGCTGTCGTCATTCACCCTGTCACCTGTATGCTATGATCCTGTCTTCATTCACCCTGTCACCTGTATGCTATGAGCCCGTCTTCATTCACCCTGTCACCTGTATGCTATGAGCCCGTCATCATTCACCCTGTCACCTGTATGCTATGAGCCTGTCGTCATTCACCCTGTCACCTGTATGCTATGAGCCCGTCGTCATTCACCCTGTCACCTGTATGCTATGAGCCCGTCGTCATTCACCCTGTCACCTGTGTTGCGACCACCCTCAGGAATCAGAACAAAGATGGGAGTCCACACATGATGCAGTGAGAAGGTGGTATTTATTAGGAACATCAGGACTATAACAAGTCATCTTTATAATCAGTAGCATAAAACCAGACATGGACCACAGCACAACGTACAACCCTATCTACTGTCACCCTGTCACCTGCATGCTATGAGCCTGTCTTCATTCACCCTGTCACCTGGATAGATATGTTCCCGTCTTCCCCTTAATTCACCCTGTCACCTGGATAGATACGTTCCTGTCTTCCCCTTAATTCACCCTGTCACCTGGATAGATACGTTCCTGTCTTCCCCTGCATTTACGATGTCTATTAATCTCCCTGCCAACATCTCAATCCAGTTTGCTGAGGCAGAAACAGCATTCTGTTGGTTCTGGTTCATCTTTGG